>NW_020837947.1:45369332-45371469 GCF_003676395.1 Aethalodelphis obliquidens
ACACACACACACACACACACACACACACACACACACACACACACACAAAGAGCTCTGAGCTTGGTGAAAACTCTGAGGCTTCTGAAAAGAGGGAGGTATAATTTTCAGGCATCTTGCATGGAGTATCCACTACACTGTCCAGAATTTATTTGTTTTTGTTTTAATATCTTTATTGGAATATAATTGCTTTACAATGTTGTGTTTCTGCTGTACAAGAAAATGAATCAGTTACCCTGATATCCCCCTCCCTCTTGAGCCTCCCTCCCACCCTCCCTATTCCACCCCTCTAGGTGGTCACAAAGCATGGAGCTGATCTCCCTGTGCTATGCGGCTGCTTCCCACTAGCCATCCATTTTACATTTGGTAGTGTATATATGTCAATGCTACTCTCTCACTTCGTCCCAGCTTCCCCTTCCTCCCTGTGTCCTCAAGTTTGTTAGATATTTGCTATATTAAGTGAGAAAAGAAGAATACAAATTTAAACACAAAACTATGGAAGAAAATTAGAAGAAAATATACAAATTAAAAAATACATTTTGATTTAGTCAGTGAGTTAATGCTCTTTTTTTTTTTTTTTTTTTGGTTGCATGGCCTATGGAATCTCAGTTACCCAACCAGAGATTGAACCCAGGCCCTTGATAGTGAAAGCATGGAATCCTAACCAGTAGGCCACCAGGGAACTTCCTATTTTTCCTTTCTAACCTTTAATATAACCAAAGTCTATCTCATGTGCTGATACTACTTTATATAATGTACCTTATAGATAGTGAAGTCTAAATAAAAGTATTCTTTTCTTTTAAAGAATAACTTTGTTTTATTATCATGATTTGTGAAAAAAGCAGGGTAGACAGTTCAAGAAAGGACACAGACAGTGCTGTTTTAGGTCCCAGATTTCTTCTTTTTGATGGGTGGTGGGACCTGATGTCCTCCAGAGGCCATTCTACTGCCACCAGTGCTCTTTCATCCAAAAGATCTGTAAAGAGTAGAGGCTTATATATCTTAGAAATTTTAAAGGCATGAGCTGTGATGTATTCTTTAAAATGTAACCATTTCTCCATTTAAGGAGGTGCACAAGAAAAGTAGAGAGCAGTAGTAACTACTTAGATAATTTAGTTGGGGATTTTATACTTAAGAAAGGGAAAGGCATTTCAGATCAGATTTCTTGTGTTGTCCAGTCCCACTTTTCCTAAGTGACACAATTATATAGTCCTCACCATGTTTATTTTCATGATCGTGGAGACCATGTAAAGTCCTTGGTTCACCCTGCTTGTTGTGGACACGCTGACTCTTCAAAACAGAGTTTAAAAAATAATCTCTCTACTTGGAGGAATCTATGACATATGGCTCTCAGTTTGTTTGCCAGCTGTTTTCTATTAACCTTGACTCTGGGAATTTTTTCCCCCAATAATTTATATATCAAGGCAGGATGCAGGTCAGTGGGGAGTTGTACTTTGGACGTGAGGACGTTGAGGCACAGAGCATGAAAAGAGAACTCGATTATTTTAGCAAATTATAGGTAGGTCACTATTTATACTTTTCAGTTCTTTCAATTCTTTCTCACTCTCCCATAGTTTTCCTTCTCTTTCCTCTTTCGCCTTTATCAAACGTTCAGATATACTGTGCTTTGCCCTCATCTGAATAACTTGTGTTTCTGGAATAATTCTAAACCTCTCTGAGCAGCACCACTTTTAAGGTCACAGGATCATGGGAGCAATTAATTAAAAACAGCAGCCTCTTACCTGATGTCTTCAGGATGACTTTTAATTACACTAAATGCCCTACTTTTCCCAATGAGGATATTCTGTAAACCTGCACATGGTTTTCCCCCACTGCCCTTACGGACAAACACTGTGTCCAGCAGGACTGCTGCTGCCTGCCAGCCCAAATCCTTTCTCTGGGACAAAGCCTGCCATTGTGTCCCCCATGCAGCCCCACTGATCTTTCCCAAAGGGCCTTTTAGAACATGTGCACACTTATTTCCATTCCCTGATGTGCTGGATGCAGTAATAGCCAGAGAACCATGGTAACTTGCCTGGACTCAACGCTGTCTAGTGTTCTCTGAAAGCCGTATCTGGCAGCTGGACGCGTGCGTGTGTGTGTGTGTGTGTGTGTGTGTGTGTGTGTGTGTGTGTGTGTG
>NW_020837947.1:45371479-45375735 GCF_003676395.1 Aethalodelphis obliquidens
GTGTGTGTGTGTGTGTGTGTGTGTGTGTGTGTGTGTGTGTGTGTGTGTGTGTGTCTAGTTGGGGGAGGGCAATCTCTGGTGCTTTTGTTGGAGGGTGAGGAGGGAATAAAGAGCTTGAAGAAGTGACAAGGTGTCAGTGTCCTCCTGACTCAGCTGTTCAGGAGCCTAATCCCAGCCCACAACTGGATGTCTAAGGGATTGAAGGAGAACATTCCTCCTGGCTAATTTCCAACTGTTTCCACATGCACTTGATAAAGTTCCATGTGATTTTTTTTTTTTAATGTCGCACCTGCTCTAGCAATCCCAAAGCAACTTTTTTTCCCCTCCATTATACTCTACATCTGTTATTTTGCTGACATGGAAGCTAGCATAACAATTAGATTCATTACTTGCCCAATAAGTTGATTCCAGCTAAGCTTAAAAGACATCAGTGTATTCTTTGAGCATTTACCCAATGAGAGAACACATTTTAAAATCCTGTCTAAGAAGGATTTTTTTGAGTTAGACCAGTAACATGTCATTCATATAAGCTTGTTTCATTTAAAGGTGATGATGAGATGAAGTTAGAAAGCCTGAATGATGGGTAAGACAATGAGAGGTGGCTGGGAATCATTTTCAATTTCTCTTAAGCAGAAGCAATTTTGGGAAGGTCCTTAAAAAGTCCTAAATTTTCTGCTTTCAGAACAATTTTAACAGATGAAGACCTTGATGGGGTGACAGTTGCACTTTTTTCCCTTCACTTCTTCTTAATAATAAAAATAAAGAAATAGGTTCTTCTCTAGAGCTGAATTTATTTATTTATTTATTTATTTATTTATTTATTTATTTTTTGCGGTACGCAGGCCTCTCACCGCTGCGGCCTCTCCCGTTGCGGAGCACAGGCTCCGGACGCGCAGGCTCAGCGGCCATGGCTCACGGGCCCAGCCGCTCCACGGCATGTGGGATCTTCCCGGATCGGGGCACGAACCCGTGTCCCCTACATCGGCAGGCGGAGTCTCAACCACTGCGCCACCAGGGAAGCCCTGAATTTATTTTTTAAGAATGAAAAACACATACTTTAGTTGGGGCAGGGATGGGTAATGAAGGAAGGTAATTTGAAAGTAATTTGGTTCAGCCCTAGACACTGTCTTTGTGTGTGACTGTGTGGTGTACAGTAAAGTTTCACCAAACAGAACATCTTCTGAGAGAGAGTAGATAAACTGGCTAAAGGGATGCTATGGCTGGAGGTGCTAAGCCCCCAAAAGAGATGCTGGTAGTAGAGGTGAAGAAAGTTCTCCCAAGTGGGAAACTTAAATTGACAGGATAAACTTAAGTATACCAAAACACAGCCGGGGGCTTCCCTGGTGGCGCAGTGGTTAAGAATCCGCCTGCCAATGCAGGGGATGCGGGTTCGAGCCCTGGTCTGGGAAGATCCCATGTGCCGCGGAGCAACTAAGCCCGTGAGCCATAACTACTGAGCCCATGTGTTGCATCTACTGAAGCCCACGTGCTCCAGAGCCCATGCTCCGCAACAAGAGAAGCCTGTGTGCCGCAATGCAGAGTAGCCCCCGCTCGCTGCAACTGGAGAAAGGCTGCACGCAGCAACGAAGACCCAACACAGCCAAAAATAATAAACAAATAAAAATTAAAAAAACAGCCAGTTTATATAGTTCAGACTCTAACTTGGAAATTATTTCTGTCTAAAAAGTTTGCCTCAAATTTTGTTTAAGAAACATTGATGAAACTTTTTAAATAGAAATATTCTTATACTTAAATCCTATACAACAAATATAATTAAGCACCTATTATGACAAAGAATTGTGCTAGTGGCTGCAGGGAATACAGATGAATAAGACAGAGCCTTCTTGCGGTGCTTCTAGGCTAATGGCAAAAAACAGCGGTAAGAAAATATGAGACCTCATCCCAAACCTCTATTTCAGGGCAAAAGAAGGTAGGTCCCACAATTAACATGTATTTTAAAAGGTATTTGAGCTTTAAAATAAAGAAAATGTACATTTTGAAAAATGGATAGAATTCTAATCCATGAAAGGGTACTCCAGGTCCAGTTAGCAGGACGAGTTAAGACTGGAAATGTCTAGCCATGTTATTTTTTCCAACTAACTCACAGAAGTCTAGTATGTAAATGTAACTTTAACAGTATGATTAGCATATATATATATGAATATATATAATTTGTATATGTATGAATGCGTTCATATATGTATTAATTGTAATCTGAACCAGATTACTATATATTTATATATATATACACAGTTTGTATATGAAATAATTTATAAGACTATCAATGAGGGGGAGAATATTAAAAGAAATGGTTTGTTTTCCAGGGTTCTGGGAAAACCTCTGGTGTACTTTGCCAATTGTAGGTATGAATGTTTAAAAGTATGAAACATGGGAGTTAGTTACAAAGTATTTATTTTGCATGCATTCTTTGAACAAATATCATCGAGCACCTATGATATAAGCTATGTCTAGGCACTGGAGATACAACAATGCAAAAGCCTCACTCTTCTGAACCTAAAGTTCTCATGGTGAGACGTAATAGACAAACAAATAAGTAAATATATGATATGTCAGATGCTGATAAGATCTATGGAGAAAAATGAATTAAGTAACGGGGGAGGATGGCATTTTACACAGGTGGTCAAAGAAGATATGCCATTCGAACAGAGACTTGAAAGAAGTGAAGAAACCAGCCAGGCAAAGATTTGGAGGAAGGGCATTCCCTTCAACAGCAACAGGAACAGGAAGTGCAAAGGCCCTGAGGCAGGAGCATGCCTGGGGTGTGACGAACAACTTTGAGACCAGTAAGGCTTGAACAGAGTGGGACAATGGGAGAACATTAGGGGATTGAGAGCTGTAATCTGGGAGTAAGATAGGCCTTTGAAGTCATTATAAGAACTTTTACTTTGACAGGAGTAGAGACATTGGATGCTCTCAAAGTGTGGGGCACCATGATCTGACTTCCATTTATATAGATGCAGGTGACTTGGGCCAAGGTGGCAGTGGCAGAGTTTGGAATATTCTGAAGGAAGAGCCAACAGGATTTGCTAATGAACTACAAGTGGAGAGTGAGAGAAGGGTCAAGAATAACTTGGAGGGTTTTGGTTTAAGCAGCAGGGAGGAAGGAAGAAAGAAGGGAACAGTGGGAAAGCCATAAACCAAAACTGAATCACAATCTCCAAAGCTGGCCCCCACATTTCTCAGACACTCTGTGACAGGTGGCAGTTTTTCCAAGGAGTTGACGGCGGTCAGACTCCGGCATGGCACCGTTCACACAACTGATGCATGGTATGCGTCTACATGCAGGAAACCCACAGGTCTCAAAGGGCAAAAGCTGAAAAGGCTTCCTGCAAAGCTTTGCTCATAAAGGAGGAGGCCAGATGCGTTTTGAATTTTCAGTCATTTCACACACTGTGGGTTAACAGACCATAAAGTTTTATTTTTATGAACTTTGTTTTCTAGTGGGGGAAGAGAGGGAGATAATGAACAAACAGGCAAGTGAATATATGATATGTCAGATGTTACATGGCCACTTGGGGATTATTTCTCAGCTAGCCCCATATACTCTAGAATAAGAAAACATTTCCTTTCTCAGGACTGAATTAACATCTAGACTAGAGCGGTCCAATAGATAGATAATGCAGCCTACAAGCTTAAGCTACACAGGCGTTAAGAAGGAAAAGGAAACGGGTGAAATTAATTTTAATAATATATTTTATTTTACCCAGTATATCCAAAATTTTATCATTTTTGCATGTGATTAATATAAAGATTATAATATTACATATTCCTTTTCATATTAGATCTTCAAAACCCACTGTGTATTGAATACTTAGAGTATG
Source organism: Aethalodelphis obliquidens (assembly GCF_003676395.1). NCBI lineage: Eukaryota > Metazoa > Chordata > Mammalia > Artiodactyla > Delphinidae > Aethalodelphis > Aethalodelphis obliquidens. The sequence goes on from NW_020837947.1 coordinate 45,375,322, forward strand.
TATTTTATATTTACTCAGACAAGTGTTCAGTAGCCGTATGTGGGCAGTAGCTACCATTTTGGACAGCATAGATTTAGATTTGGAGTCAATTCTTCCATATTTAAAAATCACAAAGAATGATCCAACTCTTTTTAGATCTGGATAGATTCTCCTCAGGTTATGTGTATACAAAAATATGCATCTACAAAAAGTTTAGATATATTTAGATAGAACTGGACATAGCATTGCATTATTCGTCAAAGTTAAGGTTTAATTGACAATCACTAAAAACCACCAAATGGAAAAAAATACTTTCCCTTCTCTGAGTTTCCCACTTTGGGGAAATATATTTCAATCAGAGGAAGGAGGAAGTCTTATTTCAGGGTCAGTGTGTGTGTGTGTGTGTGTGTGTGTGTGTGTGTGTGTGTGTGTGTG
>NW_020837947.1:45375745-45512356 GCF_003676395.1 Aethalodelphis obliquidens
TGTGTGTGTGTGTGTGTGTGTGTGTGTGTGTGTGTGTGTGTGTGTGTACACATACTCACTGGCACATTTGTTTATGCATCCCTGTGTTCTCTGGAAGATGAGGGGCCTTGCCGTTTAATGAAAGTCATAAGGCCATGGAAGTATCGGTAAAAATCCTGGCCTTAGCGCACAGCAGAGTACAGCTTCCTGACTGCCGTCCCAGTGTGGAGAGACCAGAATAATTATCTACGATAAATAAAAGCTATTGAACATTCTTGAAGTAGAAGGATATATTCCTTCTGAAAGAGAATGAGTCTTGAAGCTCTGTACCTATAATCATTAGCTATAAAGAATTATTTGTGACCAAGTTTATATACCTATATATATATTAGTTACGATACTAAACCCTAGATTCAGTGTATATAGTTGTCCACTAGGTATTAAAGGATAGAAACCAAATATATATTCTTGGCACATGGGATATTTAATGCAGTGGAATGGTTAGCCTTAAAAACAGACAAAATTGTAATTATTATTTTGCGAGGGGAATGCTAAAATACAGGATCTAGGAAAGTAGGTGGAGTGGGTAGAGGGAAAAAACCCAAATGTGAGAAGGTAATCAGAGAGGGAAGTGAAAGGACAGGAAAGGCCAATGTACCCTACTTAGCTCTTTTGCCCAGAGATCAACCCAATCCCAGGGCACTCTTCCCCGTAGGCAGTCCCCTAGGCCAACCCTCCTCCCAGCAGAGAGGACAGGGTAAGAGGGAATGCGGGTGAGCTTATTTCTCACACATTCCACCAACTAGAAAGTCACCCGGTTGTGGACATCTTTGTGCAACAAATGTGTCATAGCGAAGCTTATCAGTCTTGTTAACGAGGTAATGGAGCTGCTCAGGGCAGGAGGAGAGCAAACATTTGGGATCTATTCTCTGCCAACTACTTTACACATGACATCTCAATGAACCGTCACTTATTTATTATTTATATTTGTATTCAAATGTTTTAAGTTGCAGAGATGGTAAATGAATATACGCTCATTGTAACAAGAAATTATATATGAACCCAATGTACACATGAGACCGCTGAGATTCAGAGAGGTTATGTGGTAGAGGATGGATTTGAAACTAAGCTGTACCTCCTTATCTTAAGAGCCTCCTGAATGACTTAGCTAAGCTATGGATATTTTAAGGTGGAGTGAAAGTAGGGCGTAGAAGAAGGGCTACTTTTGTAGAACAAGGATAAGGGGCGAAGGGCCGTGAAGATGGGAACACCAGTGCTACTTAGACCATATGCTAATGGCCAGGTCCTTCAGGCTTCCTGCTCCTGGCTTCCTTGTGCGTGTGTCCCGGTAATAATCCTTGCTTGTTTTGTGGATCGAAAGAGGTAATAGAAAGGAGTTTTTACACTGTATAGTAGTATATGTTAATACTGCTAATAATAATGGAGACTGTTCGGCATTCATAAGGGTGAAAAGTGAAAGTGGAGGCTTTGGACAGCTGTTGGGCAATGTGTAATTGATATCAGGGGGAGAGAAAAAACACCCCCCAAAACTGAGAAGGAAGTTGGGAGTTACCAAAGATACACATCCCATACTTACCTGTGTTGCCCCAGTCCTTGTCATTTATCTTACAATTTTTTTTTTTTGCGGTACGCGGGCCTCTCACTGTTGTGGCCTCTCCCGTTGCGGAGCACAGGCTCCAGACGCGCAGGCTCAGTGGCCATGGCTCACGGGCCCAGCCGCTCCATGGCATGTGGGATCTTCCCGGACCGGTGCACGAACCCATGTCCCCTGCATCGGCAGGCGGACTCTCAACCCCTGTGCCACCAGGGAAGCCCTATCTTACAATTTGTTCACCAGATTTGTTCTCAATTTGTTCTCAGTTTCTTGATTGAGAGCCAGATGGAACCAGCCCAGAATGTGGTGTTAGGATTCACTGCTAAAAGATCATTAATCAGCCAAGAAGATAAAGGATTTCTGGGAAGACAGTTTAAGCCAGTGGGGTCAGTGGCATGGCCATGTGCAAAAAGAAAACTTCAGTCAAGTTTCAGTCATTTGTTCTTCTTTGAAAGTAAGTTATTTTTGAATTGGGTATCTGTAGATGTAAGGACACGTTTATGTCAAGCTGGAAGAATTTTGAAAACATTGTAATGTACTTGTATATTGGGAGAATCCACGTGGTCAGCTGGAAAAGAGACTCGAAAGTAGGAAGTGGTCTCATCTCAGCTTTACCACTATCCGGCTATTTTTAAAAAAAATTATTTATGCCTCTTTTCTTTGATTTCTAATGATCTGACATCGTTCCAAAATTCTATCCTGTTAGTTCTCTGTTTCTGATGCTGTTTTTAGATGACAGTGAATTGCTAAATATTTATATCTAAGCGTAGAACCCTCTCCTTCCCAACAGATTCCTGAGGAAATCCAAATCTTAGTGGACATATAGTGAGAGAGGTAGAGTTTTAAGGTTTCTTTTCTTTTCTTTCCTTGGCATTTTGCCTGATTTTTTTTGCACTACGCGGGCCTCTCACAGTTGTGGCCTCTCCCGTTGCGGAGCACAGGCTCCGGATGCGCAGGCCCAGCGGCCATGGCTCACGGGCCTAGCCGCTCCGCAGCATGTGGGATCTTCCCGGACCGGGGCACGAACCTGCGTCCCCTGCATCGGCAGGCGGACTCTCAACCACTGCGCCACCCGGGAAGCCCTTGCCTGATTTTTAAACTTCACTCTGATTTCTTTAAAGCTGTGTTTATTGTTCTTGCTGGCATGGAACACTTATCGTGAGCCCTGTCATTATTTCATGGGGGAAAAAAAAAATTAAGCAACTGGATGCCTTCTAGAACTTCTCTGATGAGACTCTAATAAATTTTACCCCGTTTTCCAAGCTGACAGCAGTGCTCTTCAAGGCTCCAAGCCTTTGTCTGTGCTGTCCTGTTTCCTGGTTAGTATCTATAACCCTCTCCATCCTTGAAAACCAATCTCAAATATCACTTCCTCTGTAAAGCCTGCCAGAGAACTTCCACTTTTGCATTCATCACATTGCACCGTAATTGTTTGTTTACACATCTGTTTCCTCAACTAGACTCAGAGCTCCCTGAGGTCGGAAATCTCTGTCTTGTTCAACTTTGCAGCTTCCTGTTGGCTGCAGGGAAGTCCAGAGCCAGAAAGGTGGCCCACCCTTAGCAAGTATGTGACCCTTCAGGGAAGTTTTCCTGCCTCCAAGTTTGCCCCTTCTTCTTCTTCCCTTGGCCTTATCTATCTTATGTACTTCTAATTCCTGTTATCTGGCAGCATTGTTTATATCTTAGTAAATCATCTGAAAAAAATTTTAAACTTGGAGGGTTTAATAAGGAAAATATTCATCTGCGTATTCCTAGGGCTTAACATACAACTGGTACCCGGCCAGTACTAAGATACTCAATAAATGTATGTTTAATACACAACAAAATAACAGCAATATTTGAATGTTACTGTGGACTAGGCAGTTTATATGTATTCACTCATTTAATTTTTCCAACCTAGAAGCAGAAACTGTTTTTATCCTCATTGTACATGTAAGAAAACTGAGGCTCAGAAAGTTTAAGTAATTAGTACAGGTTACACATTTTGAAAGCGGCAGGGTCAGTATTCAAACAAAGATGATATAACAGGAAGAAGCTAATTCATTTCTCAGTTGAATCATCGCCAGGATTTCATAAATGAAAATTATGCATATTAATTGAATACGTAAGGACCACGAATGAGGTAAAATTTTGGGTTCACATACGAAGCATGTGTGGTGGGTTTTCCCTTTAATTTACAAGCCTATGTTTTATGGGAGTTGGGAAAATATCACCCAAGGGCTGCTATGCTCCTCGTATCTCAGGGAATATCGACAACAAGAGGCACAGAACTGAGCCACAGGAGTCTGTCTCCATAACACGTGTGCCCAAAGCAGCCTCTGAACCCCTTGAATGATGCAAAAAAAGTGTGGAATCAGCAGCAAACTGCCTAATCCTCATTTTAACCTGGGCCGTGCAACATAAAACATGTACCTTCAGTGATTTCTTAACTGACTGACTGAGTCATTCCAGGGATCCTGAGTTCCAGGGCAAGTGGGCCTTGCTGTGGAGAAAAGGCAGTAAGAGGAAAATCTCTTCCCCTTTCCTGCCCTCTGGGTCAACCTCCTTATTTCTCCAGCCTCATTAACGTTCTTCCACTTTGAAGTCCCCACTACTGTTTCAAGTCAATATCACTAGACTAGCTCTGTGCCTCAGCTCCCTCCTCTGCAAGATGAAGACAGTAATAGTCACTACCTCCCAAGGGAGGAGTAGGAAGGCACAGGGTGCAGTGAGATCTGTGTAGGGGCTGGAGGGGCGCCAAAGGAAGGAAGGGTGAGGTGGAAACACTAGTAGGGAAGCTCAAAAGATAAATGTGAGTAAAACAGAGGATGGATGGGGGACTGGTGGGAGAGATTTGGGCTATTTCAAGTAAGGGTTCTGACTTACAAGAAACCAGAGGAGGGTGGGCTGATTCCAAAGCCTGTGCTCTTTCTCAAGCAGCAGATGGAGAATGTGGCTCCTGTTCTCCTGATGCAAGTGAGACCACCACGGGAGTTGCTGGGAGAAAGAAAAGCTGACTATAATGCCAATTCTCAGCTAACAACCAGATTGTCACCCCTACTGCCTAGACATTCTCAATCTGCCATTGGTACAATGACATCATTATATAAGACTACACACATTTGAGTCACTCCTTGTATGTTTTTCTATGATGATCACGGATTCTGATCTGTGCATTTGTATATCTAATATTGTATTCAGAAGAGGGATGAATCTTCTACCCAGTACCGTAGATTAAAAAAAAGCAGAATGATCCTGAGTTACCCTTAGGTGGGGCAATGTTGGCTAATTTGTCACTATGCTGATGAGACATTCCCTGATGTAAAACTGTAGTCATAGACCTAGGAAGGACCTTGAAGGTCATATAATCTCTTTCTTGGCTTCTCAACCATAACAGACAGATAAGGAAATTAAAGCCCAGGCAGTGATTTGAGGACTTGAGTAACTGGGTGTTTCCATTTCCAGCTCTGTTGGCCATTAGTTGACCAGCTGACCATAGATGAATCTCTTAACCTTTAAAACACTAAAGCGGTACTTTCTGAGTGCAGTGCATTTAAAAATCTTTTAATCTTCCATCCCTGCTTTGTAAACAGTGAAGGACATGGACACGTGCTCTAGAAATGGCTTTGCTGTTTCTCCAGTGAGACAAATTTTCCAAAATACCATCTTCAGGTCGAGCAGACTGAGTTTGAAGGTAAGGCCAACTACATCATTCACCTCAGTGGCATCCACCTGGAATGGAGGATTTTAACTCCAGGGGAAAGATAGATGGTGACAGCCTCTGGCGCGCACACACACAGTGTACTGTGGTTATATCTGAGATGGATGGAAAAGCCCATCTGATCAAATTTACCTTGGATATATACAGCCCCCAGACAGTCATCCATTTTAGGTAACGAGCTAAACTTTTCAAAGAGAAGCGTCTCTGGGAAAGTTAACTCACTGTAGTTAACTTTTCCAGAGATGCTTCTTTTTGATAACCCCTCACACCTTCCTGTGACTTTGTTGGATGCAGATTAGAAGAACAATCTTATGTGTGACTGAGGAAAGGGCAAGCTGCAGTGGGGAGTTGATGCAAAGGCTCTGTCCTCCCCAAGGGCATCCCAAGGAATAACCTGATTATTTCAGGGAAGAGAAAGCAAGATTAAGGGAAAAAAGGAGATTGGAGAAGAATAATGGCCAAAGAGCTATTTTGCTATTTCCTAATGATAAAAATAGGATTACTGAGTTAGATAGGAAGAAACACCTTATAATTACATATTTATTTTTAGTTTTTTCTCCTACTTCTCTTCCCCCTCTTTCTTCTTCTTAGGAGACCTAAGTTACCATTTTCTAAGGAAAATCTCTGAGTCCCAAGTGACCAAAAGCTTTGCTTTGGCTGAAAACATGCATAGAGGAAGTTAGTTATGAGTTCTAGCTTCTGAGGACAAAGACATTTGTTGGGGCCTCTTTCATGCAAAAATGATTGAAATTTTTTCCCCCTATTTTGAATAGATTTAAAAAAGAGCTTTATTGAGATATAATTCACATATCATACAATGCACCCATTTAAAGGATATTGGGTTTTGGCCTATTACATTATTTTTTTTTAATTGTAGCAAGATATATACATATATGACATAAAAGTTGCCATTTTAACCATTTTTAAGTGAATATGGAATGCAGACTTTTTAAATCATCTTTTACAGGGGAATTCTGTGACTTATCTCTTGCTTATAAATATGAATCTGAAAAGAAAAAAATATTGAAATATAGAAGACCAGTTGAAAAGACCTGCTAACATGGACTCTTCTGTAAATGAACAGCAAGTTATTAACTGTTCTTAGGAGACCCCATCTGTGGCTCCCAGAGGCCTTGTAGATCCCAGACTCCCCCCAGCACCATCTGCCCAGAAATACTGCTCCAGGGTCATTATCACAAAAAGGTAAGTGTTCAGAAGGCGAGGGTTTCTCACATCTTCCCAGCAACTCTGGCTTGTTAGAATGTCGAGAAAGCTCTCCAGGTGATTCTGATGTGTGGACCTGGCTAAGAGCTGCTCTGTCATGTGGTTCTGTTACTCAGATTGTTGACTGCCATTATCTGAGGCTTCCTTGGTTCAAGATTTCACAGTAGCATCATTTTCATGTTTTGTCCATGTTTTTGGTTGAAAATAATAGTAGCTAACAATTCCTGAGCACTTCCCAGGTGCTGTCTTAAGTGCTTCACATGCATCATCTCTTGTGATTCCCACAACAAATCTGAGAGGAAGAGGCCCTTATTATCTCCTTTACACAGACAAGGAAATTGAGGTTTGGAAATATCTAGTAACTTTCTGGCCTAAAGTCAGGTCATATAGCTGGTAAGTGGCAGAGCCAGGACTCCAACCCAGGCCCCAGCCCTGGTGAATAGAGACGCTAGGCCAGGAGGACAGATCACAGTAAGGTCCTTGAGTTGTTCCACGTAAGCCCCTGCTGTGGAAAGGTCTCCAACATCAAGAGCTGAATCAGGAAAGCTCTGAGCCAGGCCAGCCCTGAAATGATATTCCTACCCTCCAGGGGCTTTCAGTCCAGGGCGAGAGAGTACAAGGTAGGCTCTAATAAGGTCTATAATAAAGCTACCAATAAAGTAAGTTGGGGAAACTTTTACAATTTAAATTTCTTAATAGCTGGATGCATTTTTGTCCTAGATACAATGATATGCAATTGAAACGGACCAGGGTGAAAAGATACACACTATGCAAATCATTTTTTAAAGCTTCTTTTGTATTTTCTGATACTTCATACTATAGTAGCTGCTGAGCTAAGAGGCCTCCAAGGTCCTGCACTAGCTTTGAGAAAACGATGCTTGCTTCACACCCAGAGCAAACATGCTGGTCCGTCCAGTGCTCTTGTAATTAGTCTGTTTACTCGGAACACTTGAGCCGAGTTTACAGGGCCACTAACTAAAGCCTCCATCACTTAAGGGCTGTGTACCTCTCCAGGAGAGATGTCAATTACTGCTTTGCAAATTCTATCAACTTCTTGGCAAAATGGCAGTCAGCTGCCAATGTGAACACAAGGTGAATCATGTAACTCAAGAAAGGTAGAGGAATTTGCAAAAGCAAACTTCCAAAGAGCTAGACATGCCTGCGAGCATTACAGCCTTTGGTTCCTTCATCTTTCACATCAGCCAAGTACATTATGCTCAAAAAAGATATTAATCCTTTTTAGGTCCCTGACCTGTGTATGCCTGTCTAACTTTTCTCTTTTTGACATTGTTTGCCTCTATCTTTAAAAAGTGCTGAAGCATAAATGCTATTCTAAACTGTGTTACTTGTGAAAATACTTTTAAAATTATTTTTGCAGCCCAAAGTAAAGTCAAATAAATTTTTGCTTGTGTTACTTAACTATGGATTTAGAAGCCAGGGGTGAAAAAGAAATAATCCAGGATAGGTATTATGTGTTAACATAAAATGGTTAGGTTAGCAGAACATCAACATCTGTGTTTTTCAAAGTGTGGGCCTCACACCACCTGCTTCAAAATCTCTTTTAAAAAACAAACAAACAAACAAACTCCACCCAGGACTACCTGAACTCAACTCTCTGGGATAACTATCTGCGTTTTTAATCAGATTCCCATGATTCAGTAGTGTACTGTGGATTTTTCTCTTCTTTTCTGATTATAAATGACATGCTGGAACATTCACAGTTCTGGCCGGTCACGTTTTTCCCAGTGACTGTGCTTGCTGCCACAGTGAGGGTTCCTAACTTTTTGTCATGGACTCCACTGGGAGTCTGATAAGTCTATGACTCCTTTCTTAGGATACCATTTATACATGCATAAATAAAACACATAGGATTACCAAAAATCAATTATACTGAAACGCAGTTATCAAAGGAAAAATGTAATATCTGCCTTTTTAAATGAATATATAAAATGATAATACTGAATGGTAGATGTAATAACTACCAACATTTCAAAGCTGTGATGAGCATAAATGAAAATTTGATAGCCTTAACAATTGATGTATCTGTGATTGTATTAATGAATTCTATTTCTATTACTGGTATTGCTAATACCACTGCTTTATTGCCTACATTCAAAATAGAAGGAAATGCTAAAGATTAGTTAGAGGTTAGCAAAAATAAAGATGTGATTTTTTTTTTCCTCATCAGGGAGTTCATGAACTTAAGATTAAGATTCCCCTTGTCAAAAGAGGTAGATGGTAGTCATGTAAAAACTTCTGTTGCTTCCCAGTTCAAATATGTCACTACTAAGAAATTTCTTCCTAATAAATTAGAGAAAAAGACTATATTAAATATAGCACATGGCAGGGCAGCAGACACACAAAGATGCTACTCTTGTTTGCCCTAGAGCAGTGTGGGATGCCTGACCTCTTACTTGCCCACCTTACAGACTGATTGTGTGAAGTTGCAGACAGGTGTTGGATGTGAGATTTGGTCACCCCTCCAGGCAGCTTTCCCTCCTGGACCGTTCATTCTCCAGATCCCTGGAACAAGCTTCCTCCATGGCTTCCCACACTGAGTTGGAGAGGGTGAAAAAAGACTGCTTACATTATGCTGGTGGAAGATTAGTCCTGGGCCCTGGAGTTGTGAGTCTGAAGTTGGAGTGTGAAATAAACCATGGGTACATTTATCTTAAAACCTTCCCCCACAGCTCCATCGTTTCACGATTTACCCCAAAGGGCCATTGCTGTGGGTGCTTCACCTCACGAAGGGGAATGAAGTGCTGAGAGCTCAAAGGATCCATCTTCTGGGTGGACACTTGGGTCTGTCCCCACTCGGCTCCCATCATGGTGCGGAGTTGCTGAGTGAGTGTAGGTCCTTCAGTGTGACCGCTACTGATTAAAGTGACCCTTCAATGACCTCCTGATGGTGAGGTCACTCACCTGGGGCGGTGAGGCACACTGAATTCGGTGTCAGGAAACAGGGTTCCAGTCCTGGAACTGATACTGACAGACTGTGTGACAAGAGCAGCTCCTTTTCTATCTCTCTGCCAAGGGTTCCTCAGCTAGAGTCAAGAGAGTTGTATTAGGTGACCTTTGTATTTAGTGATTGTATTGGTCTTCTAGGGCTGCTGTAACAATGAATCACAGACTGGGCAGCTTAACCAATGGAAATATCAATATATTGTCTCAGTTCTGGAGGCTGTATGTCTGAATCAAGGTGTTGGCACAGTTGGTTCCCTCTAAGGGCTGCGAGGGAAAGGATTTCTTCCAGGCCTCTGCCTGTGGCTTGTGGATGGCCATCTTCTCCCTGTCTCTTCATGTCATCTTCCCTCTGTGTGTGTCTCTGTGTTCAAATTTCCCCTTTTTATGAAGATACCAGTCCTGCTGGGTTAGGGCTCACACTAGTGACCTCACTTTATCTTAATTACCTCTGTAAAAACCCTCTGTCTTTATAATGTCCCCTTCTAAAGTACTGGGGGTTAGGACTTCAACCTGTGAATTTGGAGGGGACACAATTCAGCGCATAACTGTGATCTTTTGGGTCTTCTTCATGTTAAATGATCTTAGGTATGGGCTAAATGTTCAGCTCTCCTAGGTGTAACAAGTGATTCTGACACTTTCCTACAAGAGCCAAAGCACTGGTTCCTGACGCACTGAGAGGAGATGACCCATTTTTGGCAGGTCTCTGCAGTGGCCTGAGGAGACTTGTGGGGAAACTCATTCCTCACCCCACAGAGAAAAGGCTAGAAAACTGTGACTCTCCTTTGGGAAATCAAACAGGGGAGCCAGGAGGGGTAGCGCCATCGTCGCCAGAGGCAAACTGAGAAAATCCACCCCTCCCCCCCCCCGCCCCGCCTCCCCACCCCAACAAAGCCAGTTCCAGCTTGGCTCAGGCTCTCTGTGCGGAGGGAGAGGCACAGGGTAATTACTAATGAGTAATCTTCCCAGCCCAGGGGAGGGTCGTGGTCCCACCTGACCCACGCCCTTGCAGCACCGCCTTAGATACACAGAGCCAAGCAAATCTTCAATTCAGAAGAGGAGAGACATCATGGAGTGAACAGCTTTCACACGCTTACTCTGGATTTCAACAGTAAATTGCTGGGTGTTCTCATAGTGTGTTATTTACTCTGTGGCACTTTATCTGTGTTTATAAACTATCTACTTGGTTTTCCTGCCAACTTCAGTGTGGGATAATTGAAATTTAAAAAAAAGAAAGAAAGAAAGAAAGACACCCAGTGCCAAAGTCTGAAATTGTCATCTGTAAAACAAAATAAAAAGGCAGCTGACTTTCCAAGCTAAAACATGTACAATCTGATGTAGAACAATTATTTTTAAAACAAAATCCAAAGGAGAGTATGTCTTCTAATTACCAAGGGATTTTGAACAATTGAGAGAAAAATATATAATATCTTATGGTGATTTTGATTCCATTAATGTTTCCTTGTTACCTTAGATATATACCACCATCTATGAATGTGAACAATTATCTAAAATTTTATTACAATGAGGGAAAAGCAATTTTAAATCTATTTGGAGCTGTGAATTTTCAACTTCTAAATTTTTACGTTAAAAATTTATCTAAATCTCTGTGTCAGGCATGCTATTTTTTCCTCCCACAAATAAGATGTCACTCTGCTCTGTGACGTGCTTCTTTATCTTAGTTTTTTCTCTAAATTGAATTCAGTGATTTTGCTCTCATTGGGGCTCTGCACAGTCTGGAATCCAGCTTGATCTTCTACTTCATTTCATAGCTTTTACCCTTGTGTCAGCTTCTGGGACTGTTGTTTTTTTTATATACATATATTTATTTTCATGCTTTGTTTTTATGTTGCTCACAGAAAATGTAGCTGTCATTTACATATCCAGTCATCTCTTCTTTTTACATCTTTCTAATGTTCACTTCCTGAACAATTTTCTGCAACTCTGCTTTACTTGTTAGCCACTTTAAATTTTGACTGACCTAGATACCTCGATTGTAAGCGCCTCAGGGTAGGGATCTTGTCACTTGCTGTTTTATAAGGTGTTCCAGAAACTTCTTACGTGAGTTTGAGTTATCATGATACGCAAACCACTATAATTATAATAGATTAAGAACCTACGAATGCAGTATGTCCTGCAGATAACAGCTTGGTTAGGGTGTGGTCAAATAGTATGGATAGTCAGAGGTCGGGAAAAGGATTAAGCCAAAGGAAAGCTGGACACAAATTTACTGAAAGTGTAAGGGAACCCAAACCTCTTGCAATGTGGCTCTTAGTGCCAAAGAGAAGCTGCTGGTAAACTCTCAAGCCCTGGAGAAGACTTGTACTTTAAGAGGCATGCAGAATAGGCTACATGAGAAAATAGAAAGCCCATGGCTGCTCACTTGGGGCTTGTTGGAAACCGGAAAAGAAAAACTATTCCTCGAGTACAGAAAGTCAATGAATGTTTTAAAAATGTGGTGGTAATACAGTGCCCTGCTTGGAAACTGATCTGACTAGTCCATGACCCAAATGAACTTCTTTCCTGTCTCTATATTGTTATGGCTATGATCGGTACGTCTCCTAGGAGCTTGGAAAGTGACAAGTCAGATGTTTGGAGATACTTCTTCTCTAGTGTCAGGTCACTTCTGGTCACTTCCTCATGGGCCTTATCAAATCAACTGAACAGCTATCCTCAAAATCTCCATTAGGTATCTGGGGAATCAATATTTACAAATATCGAAAGTTGCCTTCTTCATTCTCTTTCAAGAAACAAAATGAGATAAAGGAATAGAAAATTTTGAAAAATTTTGAAAAATTTCAGAGTTAAGAAATTTAAAAACTAATGTTTATGAAAAAAAGAAAGCCCTCCTCATAGAGATTGCCCATGGGGACAGTGGCTTCTGGGAAGCCACTTTCTGGTTACTGCCTCAGGGCTACTGCTGCAGCCACCCTCTGGGAGCATGGTACGGAGTGTGGATCTCCATCAGATCTCCAAGGCCCGGAGAGCGCAAGTATAAAAGAGCTGTTCAGACACTGGGGCTAGGAGGCCAAGGCAAAGCTTTGCAGCATGTTATTTGGCTGTGTAAATGCTCCTGAGCCTCAGTCTCTCCTGAGGCTCCCAAGCTTGTGAGCAATTAAAGGGGTGACATCACAGGGTCTGGAGGGGCTATCACCCAGGTCGACTCAGGGAACAGAAGAGTTAGTGACCCCTCACAGTACAAGCTGACCTCCTGGAAAGGAACGTTGGCAGCCTCTGCAGAGGTCTAGGGAAGATCTCTCTCTGGAGGAACAAACAGGCACAAGAAGACATAAAGGTGGCAAGATGAAGGACGTGAACATTCCAGCTTTCCTGGCAAGCTTTCTGAGGTGACAGGGGTGGATGAGATTCACTCAGCAGATCTGGCAAATCTCCATGGTGCTAGCCCCTAAGGGGCTTTAGCCCTCTCTTTAAGGCAGCCTAAAATAAAATTAAAATAATGTAGGGTGTTATGGACTGAATGATTATATGCATCCCAAGTTAATATGTTGAAATCCTAACCCAATGTGATGGTATTAGGAGGTGGGGCCTTTGGGAGGTAATTAGGTCATGAGCGTGGAGCCCTTATGAATGGCATTAGTGCTCTCATAAGAAGAGAGCTTGCTTCCTTTCTCTGCTCTCTACCATGTGAGGATATGTACGAGAAGACAGCTGTCTACAAGCCAGAAATAGGACTCTCACCAGACCTGCTGGCACCTTGGTCTTGGACTTCCTAGACTCCAGAACTATGAGAAATAGATGTTTGTTGTTTAAGCCACCCAGTCTGAACAAAGACATAGAGTATGCCCAGAACACTGTGGGAAAATGTATGCGGGTAGTTCACAAAAGGATGAAAAACTAACTTAATATCTTTGGGGACAAAATGAGCATGATTTAGTATCAAAACTGGTACAAAGACCAAGGAAACCCTGATTTAAAGTTTTTCTTTTTTATTGTCTTTCTAGGAATCTTCCCTATCATCTAAGAAGGTCCTTAATTAATCAGAAAATGTACACTCTGAAAACACTCCATGGAATTAGTAGTTTTGTTATCGTTTCTGACTCACTTTATACATAAACTGTAGCATCAAGAGTGTCAAACAATGGGACAGTGTTCTCTCACTATAATCAGGCTTTGCTCTCTCATATCAAATATTGCTAATTAAATTTTTTTTTCTTGCCATCTTCAAGGTTGTTTGTTACATAATTTCTTATAAAATAAGCCAAAAAGCTCAGTTGGTATTACTTTATGTCTTTGAAATGAAATCTAAGGAAGTGTAGTTTAAAATTCTCAGTTATAACTGTTAAAATAGAGATTAAAGCCACTGACCTCAAGTGACCAAACAGAAATTATTATTTTTTTATTTTATTTTTTAAAATTGGAGTATAGTTGCTTTACAATGTTGTGTTAGTTTCTGCTGTACAGCAAAGTGAATCAGTTATAAGTATACATATATCCCCTCTTTTTTAGATTTCCATCCCATTTAGGTCACCACAGAGCATTGAGTAGAGTTCCTTATGCTATACAGTAGGTTCTCATTAGTTATCTATTTTATACATAGTAGTGTATATATGTCTATCCCAATCTCCCAGTCTATCCCACCAGCCTTCCCCCCTTGGTATCCATACATTTGTTCTCTATGTCTGTGTCTCTATTTCTGCAACCAAATAGAAATTATTAAAATTAGAGTTATATTAAGATATATTACTAAGAACAGTTTAAATACAAAACTGTCACAATTTCTATATCTCAGTTTCTAAAGATATTTTGAAATATTTGATGATGATGACATCTTTCATAATTTAAGGAGACCTTAGTAGATAGGACTGTTATCCCCATTTGTAAACCTATTTGAAACTTATGTGTTTGAAAGAATTTTTTGTTTTGTTTTTTTACTTAAATCAGTTCCTCTATAGATGTTTCTAAAAGAACTCAAAGCAATACTGTTTATTGCAAAACTTTCTTATTTTCTTTGTGTGCACCTGCTGTTAGATTGGGCAGAGTTTAGAAAACTCAAAGCTTGGGGATCCAAGTAACACAGGAGGTTTAAGTTTGAAGTGATGCTTATTTGCAATATTGTGACCTTTTCAGGTGACATATACTAAAGGTACACATAGATGTTATGTACATATATATGGATATACATACACATGCAATTATACACATTTTTCTCTTTCTATAATTAGCATTTGTTTTTGATTCTCTCTATGTGTGTTGTGAACCTGATCACACTATTTTTTCCCTGGGATTCCATGTAGTATAAACCATGTAAGAGTTGAAAGGGAAGATTTTGGGGCTACATTTGGTGATGAATCCTTGGGATAAATCCATATGTCTAGTGTATTTGGCATTCCTCAGCTGTACAAAACAAGCAACCTTCCCATATTTCCTTTAAGGTTAATATCAACACCTTATTCAGGGGTCAAGATGCAGTAAATCTGTGCTTGCCAGCCTAGTCCAACAGGGAGCCTTCCCTGATGAGGCTCACCTTAACAATAGCTCATTCTTTTTCATCCCCTCAGCACTTAGAGTTTCAAGTTGGATTTAGTTTTTTTTGTAGATTGCAATTTTTCAACCAACACAATATGGTTTTGTTCCTACAACTGCCCCCAAATTGTTCTTTTCAAGGTTACCAACCATCGAAATTCTTGTCACCAAATTCAATAAACACTTGTCAATCAGTATCTTGTCTGTTCACAAGCTGTCAACATTGTGACTCACTCCGTTCCCTGGGCTCCTCTGTTAACATTCAGTGTTTGTTTACCTCTTAACCCCATGGATAGTCCTCTTTCTTCAACACTTCTATATTGGGTTTCCTCTCAAACCTGCTCTTCAAGATCTGCTGTCTTATTTAGTGAGAGGAGCCATCCACCCAAGATGGTATGGATGGTATGATATTGTTGTCTGATAGATAAGACAGTTAGACACATCTGGATCCAAGACTTGTCTTTGCCATTTGGGTGCTCTTGTGAAAATTACATCTCTGGCTCTAAGCTTCTTCATCTGAGGTCGAGGCGGTAACAATTATGTCATAAGGTTATTATGAAGATTAAATAAGGTCAAGGATATGTACAACTAGCACAATGCCTAGTACATAGAAAACCTTTATTAAGTGTTAGGCTCTTCTTAATTTGTTCCTAATTTCTTTAGCTAGAAGTCATCTTGGACACTTTTCTCCCTATAATTAAACTCCATGATACAACTGTTCACAAAGTGCTATTGATTTAACCTTCTAAAATTTTCTAAGATTCATTACCTCCATCTAGTCTCATGGTTTCCTTATTTATTGACTGGATCATTGCCAGTTTCCCTGATCCACTTACAGCTAAAATAAAGATTTAAAATGCAAATCTAATCTTGTCTGGACCCAATTTAAATTCTCAATGGCTCCCTGGAGAGTTCACAGTCAAGTCTGCCTCCACAGCATGGTGGGTGGAGAGCTTCCTGACCCGCTTTCCACTATCTCTTCACAGTTAACTCCCGCTACTCCCCACCACAAATCACACCTGGATTTTCTTGAAAGTCTCCGACTGTCTTTACCTTCCCGCGTGTGGTTCTCACGCCTTAGACTCTGCCCATTCTCCTCTGATTCATCTAGTTAACCCCCAGACTTCCTTAAAGTCAGCTCAGGCTTTTTCTCCTCTAGGAAGGCATCCTGATGAGCCAGCCTCGTTTAAGTGCCCTTCCTTCCACTGTGGTTTCCATCGCCATGTGCATAGCATGGCCATAGCATGGATTACATCATGTTTTCCTCATTGATTTAATTTCCAGTTTCCCTAGTAGCCTGGAAGCCCCTCAGACTTCTTATAAGATATTCTTATCTCTTGGATATAATATATACCTTATACATGCTTTGTCTCAATATGTGTATCTTGAATGAATGGAATGTTGAATAATTCATTGTAATGAAGTAAAAATTGAATGAATGATTCGATGGATGGATTAATGAATGACTTGGAGTCTTCAGAATGGGCCGGGCTGGCAGGCATTCTTTTCACAGGTTGGTTTCAGTACCTGTTCACCCTTTTCTATTTGCCTAACTTTTGCCTTCCTCTGCTGAGTTAAGTGCCCAGACTCCAAATCCCTTTAACACCCCTTACATGTCTCTGTATTAACACTTGCCACCGTGTTCCTGACAAAAGACTGAACTAAATTCATGTCAGGGTTGTTTCGCAGTAGAGTCCAGAGTCTAGGCTCACCAGTGGGCTCTAGGGCTGTGGCCTTGTCTGATTTATCAACTGTACATTGTGGATATTATTATTAACCCTATTTAGAGATGAAATCTGCTTAGAGAGGTGAAGTGACTTGTGCAAGCTTACAGGCTTCTGCAGTGGCAGAACTAAGATTTAATTTCCAAACACCATGCTCTTCTACGCTCCTTCTAAGAGTCAGAAACAAAGTAGAAAAAGAATCACATTTTATTCATTTCAATTTTTATTCATGTAACTGCTGGATCTAAATCAATTATAGTCTAATTTCTGGTCCTTAACTAATATATGCAGTTCTCATTAGACATTTTGGACTAATGTTATAATTTCTTTTAACAAGGACAATCCAATATGAACCACTTCCCTATTGTGTATGATCAGTGAGGAGAAAGAAAAGAAATGGATTACAAAGTTTTACTCATAGTTTGTTGGTTTACAGACTATTTCATATTGTTATGTACAATAATAAATGTATATATGGTGATTTCTAAGACAGTTTTATTCAAGTGTTGTGACTGACAACAGAAGAAAAACCCAAATATACTGAGATAAAATTAATTGTTTCCCCTGAGTTGTTGTTAGGTTTTAGCTGAGCAATCACTTCTTTACCTCCTTTTCCCCCACTTTTTTTTCTTTCTTTCATTAAACCTTTGTTTCAGATCCCTATTTCTTCCATATAGAAGGGAGGCTTCTAGACGAGGCCTTGTTTGGTTAGTTAATGACCTCACCTGGACAAGTTCCCACCTTATCTTTTATGTCTTTTGTGTGCACTAGACAAATAAGACAGATGGGGAACAATATTTTGAGCCAAAGAACACAGGGCAGTTGGAAATACTTGCTGCATGTAGCCATATCCGTGTTTATTGTTGTTCTAGATAATAGATGCTAAAACGCAGACTGGAAGATAGGAGACCCTAAACATACTACCTTCTTTCTCACGTCCACACCTTTGGTCCTGCTGAGATTGCTACATGAACTGCCCTTTTCTCTAGCTCTTGGGTGAAGAGGAGTTCATCTTTAAAACCTTAGCTCTCTAGGGCTTCCCTGGTGGCGCAGTAGTTGAGAGTCCGCCTGCCGATGCAGGGGACGCGGGTTCGTGCCGCGGTCTGGGAAAATCCCACGTGCCGCAGAGCGGCTGGGCCCGTGAGCCATGGCCGCTGAGCCTGCGCGTCCGGAGCCTGTGCTCCGCAACGGGAGAGGCCACAACGGTGAGAGGCCCGCGTACCAAAAAAAAAAAAAAAAAAAACTCCTCAGCTCTCTAGCAAACCCTTTCAGATCTGCCTCTGCAGAGGTAGCTGCTACCTCTTTTCAGCAGCACACTTTGGGTGTAGCTCAGAGGTAGCCACCACACTGAATAATAACCATCTCTTTGCACATTTGTCTTCTCTACTAGGTTGTGAGCACCTTGGGAGCAATAGATTGTGATTATTTCACAACCGGGTCCTCAGAGCCAAGCTCTAGGTAAGGCAGACACATAATAGTCAACTCAAGTGTTTGCTGAATAAATGTGAAGTCCTGTCCTTAGTCTGAGATGATGTAATATTTGCAACCATTGAATCAGATGATAAAATCCTAAGCCAATCAATGAGGCAATGTTAAGAAAAATGACTAAGGTTCTTTGTATTTACCCAAAGTATATTGAATGCAACTATTTTAAAGACTAGGTAAACATTTTGATTGAAATGTGTTAGCTCTGTAGAGTGGGTTGGAGGAATAAAATGGCATAATGGCTAAGACTGTGCTGTTTGAAATCAGTATAGCTGGGTTGAAAAACTAGTTTTGGTGCTTACTAGATTTGTGACATTGAAGCCCTCTCTTGCATCACTTCCATTGTCTGTAAAATGAGTACAATAATGCCCACCTCACAGAGTTAATTAGAAAATTAGAAAATGTCAGCAAAATTCTCTCCATGGTTCTCAGCACGTAGTAAGCTGTGGATAAATTGTCTCTCTTGTTAGTGGGCCATGTGCTCCCGAGGCACAGCTTTGCTGCAGAGTTGTGTGATTCTGGTCCAACAGTTTTGTTTGTTTTCAAATGTGCCCTGGTGTGTAGCTTGTTTGTAGGTGCTAGGATCTGACCTTAGCCTCCTGCTGACTTTGAGCCCAACTTTACAGATGACACTGAGTTTCACAGGATGACAAATAACAGAGGACCCATTTTGAGTGAGAATTGGCATTTTAAGGGTAGACTTTTTCACTGTCCTCCTTCGCTTTGCACTTACATCTCTCCTGTCTCTTTGCTATTGCAAGACTTTCATCATAATGCTTGAAGATGAGGATGGGAGAGTGGATGATTGTATACTCATCCAAACTCTGTTCCAGACATAAGCCTTATATCCTAGGGGCTTGACTTGGGTATGGGACTGAAACCCCGGGAGCTTCTAAAGTATAGTGTGTAAAGCAGAAATTGATAGAGAAAACTAAGTAAACAGTTGAACTAGGGTGTTAATTCCAAAGTGTTGTCAATTCTACTAGCAGAATTCTGCTATGAGGTAACATGATGAAAACAGGGGAAAGCAGAACTGAGAAATAAGGTTAAAGGAGGATAGAATAGTGCATATGGAGAGATTCCCTGACCCATGGAGCAAAATCACCAAAAGGTAGCATGGAATAATGGAAAGGTCAGAGGCTTTGAGACCAGACAGGCTGTATGACCCTAAGGCAATCCTCTAACCCCTTTGGGCCTCACTTGTTACATCTGTAACATAGAGATGCTAGTGATGGCCTTACTGATTTTCTGGAAGATTGAGGAAGAAGGTGTACCTAGAGCATCCAGCACTTTCCAGATACTCAGCCCTCAGGCTTGGCTTTGACAGAGGAGAGAACCATCAAGCTGCTAAACCCGACAGAGATCTCAGGAGAAAAGCAAGCTTTCCATTTCTGTAGTCTCCAGTCATCTCTTCTGATCCAGGCTAGCAAGATAGAGAATGGAAAATCAGATGAAACATTGTTGATGTTTAAGAAGAGGGTGCTGATGAGTTTAGAATTTGTAATTGTTTTGGACTGCTAACCAGAAGGTTGGTTCTGATTGGGTGCTGCTGACGTAGGCTCTGACTCAATTCCTGTCTCTAATTTGGGGTGGAAGAATGGCAAATATGGAGTCCTAGAGGAAACATTGCCCCAGGATAAAGCTGTTTTCTCCTTAGAGATCCAGTGTCCACTTTCCTGATGGAGTGAGCCACCCTAGTTTGCCAAACTCTTTTGGAGAAACCATGCAGTTTGGTATATACTCTAATTTCCTCCATGTGCAGGAATGAGCATGATAAGTCACCAGTATTTAATCAAAGTATATCAAGCATATGTTGTTTGAAAATGTAGTCGAGTACTTTGGACAAATGGCAGTAATTATATAGAATAGCATTATACAGATGATAATGTGAAATTCAGATGCTACTGATTTTACTTAATGGTGTTTAATTCCATTCTTGGGAATAAATTTAGTTTGCTTCAACCTAATTGAAGATGCTTGATTGAGGTGCTTGTCTTGACTGACTTAGTGCTCAGCTAGGTGCATATGGAAAAAGGCAAAAGAAAACTGATAGTCAACAAGAAGTTTCCGGGACTTGTGTGTGTTTCAAGCAGCATTAGATTTTTTTCTTTTTTTTTTTTTTTTCTGAAAAACTGCTTTTACATTAGTCATTCATTTTTTTTAAAACTGTTGTAAATATCAGTGACTAAATATAGAAAGAGGAAACGGATATTGATAAATAAGAAAGCTCTTGATTCTTGAGAACCAAATGTTTGCTTGTTTCTCGCTTGTATTTCCAGTATCACCTGCCAGGCTACAATTATTGGGGTTTTTAAAGGAAGGGTCTCATGTGAGAGAAACAATAAAATGAGAACATTTTATGAACAAAATTTAGCGCAGTTCTTTTAATTTACTGTTTCCCACTGGGTCCTGCAGGAGACATGATTGTAAATTAAGGGAAAAGCATTTAAAATATGTGTTCCCCGCACCTTTTCCCTAAGCAGGTTGTTTTCGGCTCCTTTTGTACCCTGATTCATTTCCCACTCTCCCTCAATTTCACATACTTGAGCGCTGTATCTTTCTCTGCTTTTTGTTGTCTTTCTAGCAGAAGATAACTCTCCTAAATCAATAATCTGTTTTCATCTGAAATGATTTCCTTACATAAAGAAAATATCATAGAGGCATAATTATTAGAATAAGCCTCTTAACACAGCTATGGAGAGAATTTTGGAGAGACTCTGGATCTGAAGATCTGTGTTTGAGTCTTGACCTGGCCACTCTCTTATGATCACTTTTGTGATCCTGGGAAAGTGACATCTTTTCTGAACCTCCGTTTTCTCATCCATGAAATGGGATAATATTTCACAGTGGTTATAAGAACTAAATGAAATAATCTCACAAAAGCAGAACTGCTTGTAAATTCCAGTTGAAAAGCTTTTAGATTTGTTTCTCCTAAAGTACAGGGACAGTGTCTCCATCGTTTTTATCCTCAGCACTTAGCAATGAGCAGGCATACAGTAGGCCCACAGAAATGTCTGTTGAAGGAGTTATTGATATCTTCACAGGTGCCTGCTTCATGTCAAGGCTTCTTTAACCATCTGTGAACTCCTCTGGGACCAATGTCAAACTTACCAGGATGCTTCTCACAAATCCTGATACTGTTCCTGGCATAACGGCAGCTGTCTCCTGAGGATTCCAGAATGAATGGGCGTGGGGGGCATGTTGGCAGCATGATCTACTTCTGAGGGAAGCAAAATCTACCATATCATATATGTTGGACCATTCTTTGTAACTATATCATTGAGCAGAGAAGTCTTTAAACCTCTCTAATGACGTAGAAACCTAGACAAGCATTCATAATGAAAGAATCATGCATAACACTGGGAATAATAAATAATCCCAAAGAGATCACAGATGTTCTATCATAAGTACTTTAATAAACTTTATAAAACTGTTTCCAGAATAAATGCATTTCCTCTAATGGCAGTAATTAGAATCTGTAATAAAAGTAAACAAAGAATTGGAAGAGAGAATTTATTGTGGATCAACACAGTAGCTACATTTGCCCAGCTGCATTTTCTATAGCTTTGTAAAATAAGTATGAGTCAGGGTCATGGCATATGAGAACACTGTGCTGTATTCTTTCTTTCTTTATTTATGTATTTATTTATTTATTGGGCTGTGTTGGGTCTTTGTTGCTGCGTGCAGGCTTTCTCTACTTGTGGCGAGCGGGGCTACTCTTTGTTGTGGTGCGCGGACTTCTCATTGTGGTGGCTTCTCTTTTTGTGGAGCACAGGCTCTAGGGCATGTGGACTTCAGAAGTTGCAGCATGTGGGTTCAGTAGTTGTGGCTCGCGGGCTCTAGAGTGCAGGCTCAGTAGATGTGGTGCATAGGCTTAGTTGCTCCCTGGCATGTGGGATCTTCCCGGACCAGGGCTCGAACCTATCTCCCTTGCATTGGCAGGCAGATTCCTTTTTTTTTTAAACATCTTTATTGGAGTATAATTGCTTTACAGTGGTGTGTTAGTTTCTGCTTTATAACAAAGTGAATCAGTTATACATATACATATGTTCCCATATCTCTTCCCTCTTTTGTGTCTCCCTCCCTCCCACTCTCCCTATCCCACCCCTCTAGGTGGTCACAAAGCACCCAGCTGATCTCCCTGTGCTATGCGGCTGCTTCCCACTAGCTATCTATTTTACGTTTGGTAGTGTATATATGTCCATGCCACTCTCTCACTTTGTCACAGCTTACCCTTCCCCCTCCCCATATCCTCAAGTCCATTCTCTAGTCTGTGTCTTTATTCCCTACTTGCCCCTAGGTTCTTCATGACAATTTTTTTTTCTTAGATTCCATATATATGTGTTAGCATATGGTATTTGTTTTTCCCTTTCTGACATACTTCACTCTGTATGACAGACTCTAGGTCCATCCACCTCACTACAAATAACTCAATTTCATTTCTTGTTATGGCTGAATAATATTCCACTGTATATATGTGTCACAACTTCTTTATCCATTCATCTGTTGATGGACACTTAGGTTGCTTCCATGTCCTGGCTATGGTAAATAGAGCTGCAGTAAACATTTTGGTACATGACCCTATTTGAAGTATGGTTTTCTCAGGGTATATGCCCAGTAGTGGGATTGCTGGGTTGTATGGTAGTTCTATTTTTAGCTTTTTAAGGAAACTCCATACTGTTCTCCATAGTGGCTGTATCAATTTACATTCCCACCAACAGTGCAAGAGGGTTCCCTTTTCTCCACACCCTCTCCAGTATTTATTGTTTCTAGATTTTTTGCTGATGGCCATTCTGACCAGTGTGAGATGATATCTCATTGTAGTTTTGATTTGCATTTCTCTAATGATTAATGATGTTGAGCATTCTTTCATGTGTTTGTTGGCAGTCTGTATATCTTCTTTGGAGAAATGGCTATTTAGGTCTTCTGCCCATTTTAGGATTGGGTTGTTTGTTTTTTTGATATTGAACTGCATGAGCTGCTTGTAAATTTGGAGATTAATCCTTTGTCAGTTGCTTCATTTGCAAATACTTTATCCCATTCTGAGGGTCTTTTGGTCTTGTTTATGGTTTCCTTTGCTGTGCAAAAGCTTTGAAGTTTCATTAGGTCCCATTTGTTTATTTTTGTTTTTATTTCCATTTCTCTAGGAGGTGGGTCAAAAAGGATCTTGCTGTAATTTATGTCATAGAGTGTTCTTCCTATGTTTCCCTCTAAGAGTTTGATAGTGTCTGGCCTTACATTTAGGTCTTTATTCAATTTTGAGTTTATTTTTGTGTATGGTGTTAGGGAGTGTTCTAATTTCATACTTTTACATGTACCTGTCCAGTTTTCCCAGCACCACTTAATGAAGAGGCTGTCTTTTCTCCACTGTATATTCTTGCCTCCTTTATCAACGATAAGGTGACCATATGTGCGTGGGTTTACCTCTGGGCTTTCTATCCTGTTCCATTGATCTAAATTTCTGTTTATGAGCCAGTACCATACTGTCTTGATTACGGTAGCTTTGTAGTATAGTCTGAAGTCAGGGAGCCTGATTCCTCCAGCTCCGTTTTTCTTTCTCCAGATTGCTTTGGCTATTCAGGGTCTTTTGCATTTCCATACAAATTGTGAAATTTTCTGTTCTAGTTCTGTGAAAAATGCCAGTGGTAGTTTGATAGTGATTGCATTGAATCTGTAGATTGCTTTGGGTAGTAGAGTCATTTTCACAATGTTGATTCTTCAAATCCAAGAACATGGTATATCTCTCCATCTATTTGTATCATCTTTAATTTCTTTCATCAGTGTCTTATAATTTTCTGCATACAGGTCTTTTGTCTCCTTGGGTAGGTTTATTCCTAGGTATTTTATTCCTTTTGTTGCAATGGTAAATGAGAGTGTTATCTTAATTTTACTTACAGATATTTTATCATTAGTGTATAGGAATGCAAGAGATTTCTGTGCATTAATTTTGTATCCTGCTACTTTACCACATTCATTGATTAGCTCTAGTAGTTTTCTGGTAGCATCTTTAGGATTCTCTATGTATAGTATCATGTCATCTGCAAACAGTGACAGCTTTACTTCTTTTCCAGTTTGGATTCCTTTTATTTCTTTTTCTTCTCTGATTGCTGTGGCTAAAACTTCCAAAACTATGTTGAATAAGAGTGGTGAGAGTGGGCAACCTTGTCTTGTTCCTGATCTTAGGGGAAATGCTTTCAGTTTTTCACCATTGAGGACGATGTTGGCTGTGTGTTTGTCATATATGGCCTTTATTATGTTGAGGAAAGTTCCCTCTATGCCTACTTTCTGCAGGGTTTTTATCATAAATGGGTGTTGAATTTTGTCAAAAGCTTTCTCTGCATCTATTGAGATGATCATATGGTTTTTCTCCTTCAATTTGTTAATATGGTGTGTCACACTGATTGATTTGCGTATATTGAAGAATCCTTGCATTCCTGGGATAAACCCCACTTGGTCATGGTGTATGATCCTTTTAATCTCCTGTTAGATTCTGTTTGCTAGTATTTTGATGAGGATTTTTGCATCTATGTTCATCAGTGATATTGGCCTGTAGTTTTCTTTCTTTGTGACATCTTTGTCCGGTTTTGGTATCAGGGTGATGGTGGCCTCGTAGAATGAGTTTGGGAGTGTTCCTCCCTCTGCTATATTTTGGAAGAGTTTGAGAAGGATAGGTGTTAGCTCTTCTCTAAATATTTGATAGAATTCGCCTGTGAAGCCATCTGGTCCTGGGCTTCTGTTTGTTGGAAGATTTTTAATCACAGTTTCAAATTCATTGCTTGTGATTGGTCTGTTCATGTTTTCTATATCTTCCTGATTCAGTCTTGGCAGGTTGTGCATTTCTAAGAATTTGTCTATTTCTTCCAGGTTGTCCATTTTATTGGCATAGAGTTGCTTTTAATAATCTCTCATGATCCTTTGTATTTCTGCAGTGTCCATTGTTACTTCTCCTTTTTCATTTCTAATTCTATTGATTTGAGTCTTCTTTTTTTCTTGATGAGTCTGGCTAATGGTTTATCAATTTTGTTTATCTTCTCAAAGAACCAGCTTTTAATTTTATTGATCTTTGCTATCGTTTCCTTCCTTTCTTTTTCATTTATTTCTGATCTGATCTTTATGATTTCTTTCCTTCTGCTAACTTTGGGGTTTTTAAGGCTAGGTTGTTTATTTGAGATGTTTCGTGTTTCTTAAGATAGGATTGTATTGCTATAAACTTCCCTGTTAGAACTGCTTCTGCTGCATCCCATAGGTTTTGAGTCATCATGTTTTCATTGTCATTTGTTTCTAGGCATTTTTTTATTTCCTCTTTGATTTCTTCAGTGATCTCTTGGTTATTAAGTAGTGTGTTGTTTAACCTCCATGTGCTTGTATTTTTTAAAGATTTTTTCCTGTAATTGATATCTAGTCTCATAGTGTTTTGGTCGGAAATGATACTTGCTACGATTTCAATTTTCTTAAATTTACCAAGGCTTGTTTTGTGACCCAAGATATGATCTATCCTGGAGAATGTTCCATGAGCACTTGAGAAGAATGTGTATTCTTTTGTTTTTGGATGGAATGTCCTATAAATATCAATTAAGTCCATCTTGTTTAATGTATCATTTAAAGCTTGTGTTTCCTTATTTATTTTCATTTTGGATGATGTGTCCATTGGTGAAAGTGGGGTGTTAAAGTCCCCTACTATGATTGTGTTACTGTCGATTTCCCCTTTTATGGCTGTTAGTATTTGCCTTATGTATTGAGGTGCTCCTATGTTGGGTGCATAAAAATTTACAATTGTTATATCTTCTTCTTGGGTCAATCCCTTGATCATTATGTAGCATCCTTCTTTGTCTCTTGTAATAGTCTTTATTTTAAAGTCTATTTTGTCTGATATGAGAATTGCTATTCCAGCTTTCTTTTGATTTCCATTTGCATAGAATATCTTTTTCCATCCCTTCACTTTCAGTCTGTATGTGTCCCTAGGTCTGAAGTGGGTCTCTTGTAGACAGCATATATAAGGATCTTGTTTTTGCATCCATTCAGCCTATGTCTTTTGGTTGGAGCATTTAATCCATTTACATTTAAGGTTGTTATCGATATGTATGTTCCTATTCCCATTTTCTTAATTGTTTTGAGTTTGTTATTGCGGGTCTTTTCCTTCTCTTGGGTTTCCTGCCTAGAGAAGTTCCTTTAGCATTTGTTGTAAAGCTGCTTTGGTGGTGCTGAATTCTCTTAGCTCTTGTTTGTCTGTAAAGCTTTTAATTTCTCCATCAAATCTGAATGAGATCCTGGCTAGGTAGAGTAATCTTGGTTGTAGGTTTTTCTCCTTCATCCCTTTAAATATGTCCTGCCACTCCCTTCTGACTTGCAGAGTTTCTGAGGAAAGATCAGCTGTTAACCTCATGGGGATTCCCTTGTGTGTTATTTGTTGTTTTTCCCTTGCTGCTTTTAATATGTTTTCTTTGTATTTGATTTTTGATAGTTTGATTAATATGTGTCTTGGCATGTTCTCCTTGGATTTATCCTGTATGGGACTCTCTGTGCTTCCTGGACTTGATTAACTATTTCCTTTCCCATATTAGGGAAGTTTTCAACTATAATCTCTTCAAATATTTTCTCAGTCCCTTTCTTTTTCTCTTCTTCTTCTGGGATCCCTATAATTCGAATGTTGGTGCGTTTAATGTTGTCCCAGAGGTCTCTGAGACTGTCCTCAGTTCTTTTCATTCTTTTTTCTTTATTTTGCTCTGCAGTAGTTATTTCCACTATTTTATCTTCCAGGTCACTTATCTGTTCTTCTGCCTCAGTTATTCTGCTATTGATCCCTTCTAGAGAATTTTTAATTTCATTTATTATGTTGTTCACCATTGTTTGTTTGCTCGTTAGTTCTTCTAGGTCCTTGTTAAATGTTTCTTGTATTTTCTCCATTCTATTTCCAAGATTTTGGGTCATCTTTACTACCATTACTCTGAATTCTTTTTCAGGTAGGCTGCCTGTTTTATCTTCATTTGTTAGGCCTGGTGGGTTTTTACCTTGCTCCTTCATCTGCTGTGTGTTTTTCTGTCTTCTCATTTTGCTTAACTTACTGTGTTTGGGGTCTCCTTTTCACAGGCTGCAGGTTCATAGCTACTGTTGTTTTTGGCGTCTGCCCCCAGTGGGTAATGTTGGTTCAGTGGGTTGTGAAGGCTTCGTGGTGGGGGGGGACTAGTGCCTGTGTTCTGGTGGATGAGGCTGGTTCTTGTCTTTCTGATGGGCAGGTCCACGTCTGGTGTGTGTTTTGGGGTTCTGTGGCCTTATTATGATTTTAGGCAGCCTCTCTGCTAATGGGTGGGGTTGTGTTCCTGTCTTGCTAGTTTTTGGCATAGGATGTTCAGCACTGTAGCTTGCTGGTCGTTGAGTGAAGCTGGGTCTTGGTGTTGAGATGGAGATCTCTGGGAGATTTTTGCCGTTTGATACTACGTGGAGCTGGGCGGTCTCTTGTGGACCAGTGTCCTGAAGTTGGCTCTCCCACCTCAGAGGCACAGCCCTGACACCTGGCTGGAACACCAAGACACTGTCATCCACACGGCTCAGAATAAAAGGGAGAAAAAATAGAAAGAAAGAAAGAAAGAAAGAAAGAAAGAAAGAAAGAAAGAAAGAAAGAAAGAAAGGGAAAAATAAAAGTTATTAAAATAAAAATAATTATGAAGAAAAAATTTTAAAAAGTAAAAAAAAAAAACAAAAAACGGACGGACAGAACCCTAGGACAAATGGTAAAAGCGAAGCTATACAGACAAAATCACACAGAGAAGCATACACATACACACTCCCAAAAAGAGAAAAAGGGGGATAAAAAATATATATCGTTGCTCCCAAAGTCCACCTCCTCAATTTGGGATGATTCGTTGTCTCTTCAGGTATTCCACAGATGCAGGGTACATCAAGTTGACTGTGGAGATTTAATTCGCTGCTCCTGAGGCTGCTGGGAGAGATTTCCCTTTCTCTCCTTTGTTCGCACAGCTCCCGGGGTTCAGCTTTGGATTTGGCCCCGCCTCTGCATGTAGGTCGCCTGAGGGCGTCTGTTCTTCACTCAGACAGGACGGGGTTAAAGGAGCCGCTGATTCGGGGGCTCTGGCTCACTCAGGCTGGGGGGAGGGAGGGGCGCGGAGTGCGGGGCGGGCCTGCGGCGTCAGACGCCGGCGTGACGTTGCAGCAGCCTGAGGCGTGCCGTGCGTTCTCTCAGCGAAGTTGTCCCTGGATCACGGGACCCTGACAGTGGCGGGCTGCACAGGCTCCCCGGAAGGGGGGTGTGAAGAGTGACCTGTGCTCACACACAGGCTTCTTGGTGGCGGCAGCAGCAGCCTTAGCGTCTCATGCCCGTCTCTGGAGTCCGCGCTTTAAGCCGCGGCTCGCGCCCGTCTCTGGAGCTCCTTTAAGCAGCGCTCTTAATCCCCTCTCCTCATGCACCAGGAAACAAAGAGGTAAGAAAAAGTCTCTTGCCTCTTCGGCAGCTCCAGACTTTTCCTGGACTCCGTCCTGGCCAGCCGTGGTGCACTAACCCCCTGCAGGCTGTGTTCACGCCGCCAGCCCCAGTCCTCTCCCGGCGCTCCTACCGAAGCCCGAGCCTCAACTCCCAGCCCCGCCCGCCCCGGCAGGTGAGCAGACAAGCCTCTCGGGCTGGTGAGTGCCGGTCAGCACCGATCCTCCGTGCGGGAATCTCTCTGCTTTGCCCTCCGCACCCCTGTTGGTGCGCTCTCCTCCGCGGCTCTGAAGCTCCCCACCTCTGCCACCCGCAGTCTCCGCCAGTGAAGGGGCTTCCTAGTGTGTGGAAACCCTTCCTCCTTCACAGCTCCCTCCCACTGGTGCAGGTCCCATCCCTAGTCTTTTGTCTCTGTTTTTTCTTTTTTCTTTTGCCCTACCCAGGTACGTGGGGAGTTTCTTGCCTTTTGAGAGGTCTGAGGTCTTCTGGCAGGCGGATTCTTAACCACTATGCCACCAGGGAAGTCCTGTGCTGTATTCTTAAACCAGAATACAGCACACCTAATCACTTTTGTTTCTGTGTTGGCCTAAAGTCCAGAGCAATGGACTAGAGATAGGGGTTCCAATTCTTCTGCCATTAATTTATAAAGTGAAGAAAAGCAAGTCAATTAATGCCTCTGTGCCTTAATTTCCTAACCTCTAAAATGGGTATTATAATATACTTGCCTTACCTACCTCTCATGGTGGCTGTGAGGATTAAATGAAGGATTATAAGAAAGTGCTGGAAAATAAACAAAAAAATCTCTTTACCCAGACATTTGGCAATGATTCTGGGTATAGCAATCGCCAATTACAAGCCTAAATGGTTTCTTTCATAATCTTCAGTGAAGATATTCCAACTGCCAAGCCTTCAGTTTCAGTTGCTATGTTTTCTCTCCTGATACCCATGTTGTTTCAGTGTTATAATCTTTATAAATCTATTGTGAAAATCACCTCCTCAGCTGATGGCTAACCCTTGTGAAAGTTGGAGGTTTGGCTGTTGAAAACCATAGTAATAATGTTTGTTTAGTTTTTTTAGTAACTCATTTAAAGTTTTCAATCTCCTGGCAAAGAACGTGCCTGTCTTTTTATTACTTTATCTTCATTTTCTAGCGTAGGGCTGGGCATATAGTCTGTGTCTAATAATATTTATGAAATAAATGAATGATTGAAGTGTATATTATTGAGTGATTTTTCCAAAGGAGTATTTTAAGCACGCTACCAGTTTCTTTGACAAATTAACAGTTAACTTAGGAAGAAAAATGTTTTGAGTAGATGTGATCAGCCATCAGATAACTATTCAAATCATTAGGTTAAGAACCAAATACATGAGCTACTAATTTGATGGATATTGTCTGAGCTCAGGCTCCATGGTGGGTAGACCAAGAAGACCTGGAGCTGAAACCCAGTGACCCCAGGTGGAGCAGTGGCTCATAGGTGGGGTTGTCTGGGGACACATGAGCTCACAAAAGTTACTATTTTTTCTCTTTTATTTTTTCCTTATTAGTAGAATAACTTTTTCACAAAGACTTAACAAATGTATTTGTACATTAAATGGATTTTTGATGTAAGACTTCATTTATTCAACACATTTTCAAGTGCCTTTTATTTATCAGGAGTTGGGCTATATGTTCAAGTTTAAAGGTGACTAAGAAAGACCTACTTCCTGCCCTTGTGGGTCTTATGGTAAGCTGATGATGCAGACACATAAACAAGCAAGTATGACTTTGTGATGAGGACCATGGGAACACATAACAGGGTTACCTTAGAGATTAGGGTGGGAGAGAGGGTCAAAATAGGCTTTCTAGAGGAGATGCTGTCTAAGCAGAAAATGCAGAAGAAAGATTTCCAGGAAGTATGAAAAGTGAACAAACAGTAGGGCTGGTCCATGGAGTTGGGGGAGGTGAGTTGTGCAAGAAATATTCCTTAGGAGTCACCTGGGATAGGTCACGCAGGGCCTTGAAAGCAGTGTTAGAGTTTAGATTTCATCATATGACCAATCTCAAGCTCTTGTAGGAGTTTAAGCAGGAGGGTGATCAGATCAAATTGGTTCTTTAAAGATTCTCCTGGCAGGTAGTGCAGATAATGGACTGGAGGGTGAGACTAAAGAGAAAGCTGTTATAGACATCCAGGAAGGGAGGATTAAGGTTGGAGCTGGGGTACTGGCAGAGAAGCAGATGAATCTGAGAGAGCTCAAGGGATTGAATTTAAGGGTTACCACAAATCCCTGCCAGGGATATGGCTGTGGGTCTTAGTAGAATGCAAGAGGGACCATGGGACTAGGGTTTACAAGGCCATAAAAACTCACAAAGAGCAAGCTGTGTGATCTGTGAGGACAGACCCTCTGCAAGGCCACCTTCACGAGTATACAACCTGTGCAGTCACACAGAGCCTTAGAAAGGCAATGCACTTTTAATGGTTTAATGCTCTATTGTCGCCATTTTGAAATGCTTCATAGGTTTTGAACTGGGTCCCACAACTTATATAGCTGGTCTGGACATTACCACTGTGGTTACGTTATGGTGGGTGTTCATAAAAATCAGTTGAATGAAGGAAGTCTTCTATTTGTAGTAAACACCAGCAGTCAGCTTAGGAGTCACGAGGCAAGCAGGCAGTAGCAGGCTCCGCAAGGCAAACAGCTTCTTAACACCGGCCAGGTGTCCTGTGTCCTGCTGCGTGAGGGTAGAGAGGTCTGGAAAGTGTGTGCTGGCAGCTAAAGCCGAGCTGTCACGCCTCAGGGAGTTCTAAGTTGGGTCTGCCTATCCAGCCAGCCGATTCAGTTTCTTAGGTCGTCTTTTCAGTTACTTCTAGACACCAGTCTTTATTTAATACTTATTTAGATGATCCAGCAGTGATTTCTTTTTCCTGTGTTGACTTCTAGTTTTTTATATAGGTTACTGAGCTCATCTCTGAATCTTTGATTTTCTTTTGTCTTCTTTCCCATGCCGAGCACCATGTCACGGCGTTCAAGTGGCATGCGGTATAATTATTTTTAGATCAAGTATAGTTACTGCTTCGATTGCTGAGAGCAAATTATATACTGTATATCCTGTAAGTCTGTTGTTAGATTTAGGTATGATAGAACTATTTTAATCTCTCTTCGTGTTAACTCTTGAAGTTTTCTCTTCTGTACGTTTTCTTGCAGCCACTTCTGTCAGTCTTCACTGACATGTATCCTTCTGAAGAATCTTATTCTTTCCAGGCTCTTTCTACTTCAAACATTGCTGAGGGCCAGACACTGGTTAAACTTGGTGTCTTAGTCCGTTTGAGCTGCTATAACAGAAATACCATTGCCTAGGTGCCTTGTAAACAATAGAAATGTATTTCTCACAGTTCTGGAGGCTGGGAAGTCCAAGATCAAAGTGCTTTCAGGTTCAGTGTCTGGTTCCTCCTTCCTGGTTCCAGTTCTCACTGAGTCTTCACGTGACAGAAGGGGACAAGCAAGCTCTCTGAAGGCCCTTTTAAAGGGTACTAATCCCATGCATGGGGGCTCAGCCCTCATGACCAAATCACCTTCAAGAAACCCCACTCCTACCATGATCACATATTGGGGGTTAGGATTTCATCATATGAATTTGGGGGCAGACACGAACATTCAGTCCACTTGGCAATTAAGAAGCCAAATAATGCCTTCATCTCACTTTTAGAACCTGGGAGGTGGGGACCCAAAATGGAAAAGCAAGGACTTGGGAGTCACTGAAATCTTGGTTTGAATTCTAGTTCTGCCAGCATAAGTTGTGTTAATTTGGGCAGGTTATTTAATTTATTTGACCCTCAGTCTCTTTATCTGCAAAAAAGGGATAATAATGCCTATCTTGCAGGGCAACCTAGAAGAATAATTATGTTGATGTATACAAAAATGTCCAGTATACAATAGGAACTCAACAATGACAGCTACTCTGCAAAATATATTCTGGATTTTCTTCTTAAACCTTCTATAACTCAGGGAAGACACAAAATATTCTCATTGTGTACAAGGGAAGCAAGAGAATTCTATTTATTTTTATCTACCTATTTGTCTCTCCATCCATGTTTTATATATATAATTTGATTTCTAAAGCCTACCTGCAGTATTTTCTCTTCTTTCATAAAGAAGGAGGACTCTACTTCAACTTTTTAATTTGAGAATTTTTGAATCTACATAAAAGTTCTGATGTAATAAGCACTGATATACTTTTTCCTGAGGTTCATCAATTTTAATATTAATCAATTGTTAATAATCACTAATAAATCTATTGTATACATGCACTTTTTTGTTGAACCATCTGAAAGTAGTTGAAGACATCATAACCCTTCACCCTTAAATACTTCAGCATGTATCTCTTAAGCATAAGAACATTTTCCTACATAACCACACTATATCACACCTAAGAAATTTAATATAAAAAAAGCCTTCCATTATCTTTGTTCATCCCCATCCCTCCAGCAAAGCAAGTCATTAAGAATTCTTGTCAGTCCTGGCGTTAGTTTCAATTCAGAGACAAATGTTCTCTGAAAGAGAGGGCAGCTTGATTCTTGGAAGTTAGACCTCAGTCAATTGTTAAAAGTATGAACTAGCAGGGTGGAGACCCAATTCCTAACATATTTACGCTTATGTGTCTAACTCTTCTACTGAAGGCCATGCTTTATTCAGACTAGTTTTGTCCTTACTCGGCATCTCTTTACTTATCATGCTCACCTGTATCTCCCTCTTCCATTCCTGATTCTAAGGCCTTTTTTTCTCCACCTGTGGGAATTCTACCACACCCTCAGGTTTCACCTTGTCCGTGGACTTCCCTGAAGACAACAGCTCACACCTGTCAGCCTTCTCTGAATTGTTGCAGTACCCCTTGTATGCATCAATTTATTGAGCATTGTCTTACCTTGTTGTTCTCCAATTGTTTTATATGATTTTTATGAAACAAGATTTAGGCTCCATAAGGGCAAGGTCTTTGAGAACATAATAGGTGCTTGACAAATATGTGTTAATTGATGGGTTTATTTATAGCTGTGTATGTCTTTGAGTAACAATAGCATTGAGCTGACTCAGTGTCTTTTAACTCAATAGCATCCAGCCTTTGCCAACAAAAAATGTTTTTGCAACTAACACACTTGCCATCAGTTACAGTCACAGTTGCTTTGGACTATTGGCTTGTCTTTGTCAAAGGGTACAGATCCATCATTTGAGTCAAGATCAGTAGAGGCATCTTCATTTAGGCAGAGGTTTCAAAGCCAGCCGGATGTCAGGTACCAGGATAGTATTCAGACTGCTATGTGGCCAGAATGATTCAGATGTTTAAGTAATTGAAATAACTGCAGTGTCACATGGTTTGCTTTGTTATTTCAACTGTATTATTGTTTGACTTGTAGAAAAAGCAGTTGTGTGCTCCTCCAACTACTTTCTTTCTGGAATCCATATTGTTTAAAGTATGAATTGATATTTTAATTGATTCAATTGGGCTGTATTGGATCTGTTAACAGACATGATAAGTTTCCTAAAATTCTAGATTTTAGTTAATCATTTCTTAAAAGTTTTAATGAGGCTTGTTTCCCCTTTTATGGAAACTGGGATAATTTTAGATAATTTGTATTTTTTTCTAAAATGCTAAGTAAATTTTCAGTCTCTCCAAATAGGACAATTCATTTAGTCATAGAATTACTCCATTTTGGCTATGTAATTTTGGTTTAAGTAAGAGCGGGAGGTTCTCTTTAACTTAGTATATTTTTAAGTGTGCTTTTGACCGGAGCTTGTTATTATTCTCCAAGTTCTGATGCTCTTTTGATCGATGTATTTCCAGATTCCACAAATAAATCAATTCTCTGGAATTGAGTCTTCTCCTCTTAGCAGTTTTCAGGGGGTGCTTGTCCTGGTCTCCCCCTCCCAGTGCTGTGACAAGTGGATGTTTTGGTCACCGGGTGACTGCCCTGAGGCTGGACCTCCTTGCTGAAGACCTTCCCCCACTCTTGTGTTCTGAATTGAGGAAGTCTGCTCTGTTCTGCACACATGCACTCAATGTTTAAACATACAAATGACGTTTTAGCTTTTTCCATACGCCCACCTAAATTCAAATTCCACTGAATTTAGTATCAATAGAAGCAAAGCAAAGCAAATACTATGGTTTAAAGCCAGTCCAATTCATTAATTTGTCTTCTGTGACAGTCACAATAATCAGTTTGACTGAAATGTTCATGTTTCAACTACTTTTGAGGACATACTTCTATAGAACTTCATTGTAATAAGTTTAGAAAGGTAAACTAAAGTGGCTCAGTCTGTTATAATACGATGCTTTCTCATAACTTACCATTATTTATATTTACCTATTTTAAACTTCATTTAGATGCCATTTCAATTTGTTTTAATATTTGATAACTTATAGGACTGTGTTTTGGAATGGACACAATTGTTAGGTACATGTCAAACTTGTTTCCTCCTGAATCTTTGTCCTATGTGACTTCATTTTTACTTTGATGCTAATGCCAGGGAGTGATAAAAATCTATTTACATACCTCTTTGGGGATGTCAGCTTTCACGCTGAAAGCTGTTCCTGTAACACTTAAATACATGAATTGTGGTGAACAGTTTATACGATGTGAGCAGCTAGCTTTTAAAAATTCCTCAAGGGCTTCCCTGGTGGTGCAGTGGTTGAGAGTCCGCCTGCCGATGCAGGGGACACGGGTTCGTGCCCTGGTCCGGGAGGATCCCACATGCCGCGGAGCGGCTGGGCCCGTGAGCCATGGCCGCTGAGCCTGCGTGTCCGGAGCCTGTGCTCCGCAACGGAAGAGGCCACAACAGTGAGAGGCCCGCGTACCGCAAAAAAAAAAAGAAAAAAGAAAAAAAAAATTCCTCAAAATGTTTTGGTATTGAATTTAGATTCAAATAAGACATATTGGGTAGAAAGAAAATGGAAATAAATAAGGTTTAAAATAATCAAGATTTACTGAACAGCTGTACTTTAATACAAGGTAAAATAAAAAAGAATGTTAATATTTTTTTGAAGATTATTTAAAAATTGTCCATCTCTTATTTCCCTTACCCTCCTTTACACTTTCTGGCCTTTTCCAAGTCACTTTCATTGGGAAAGCCATTTATTTCTTAGAACAATCTACTATGTATGAGTATATAGCTAAGGATTGAAACATGGATATTCTTACAGTACCAAAATTATTATTATTTTTCTCTCTCTCTTGCTTTCCTGTATCAAATGCCTGGAAAAATAGTCTATTCCTTGAACTAGGTCCTGAAGAGTGTTTTTTTTTTTGTTTTGTTTTTTAATCAGAAGCATTTCCCATAGCATGATTTTTTATACTTATCTTAAATTCTTTTACTCTAGTTTCAGAGAAAATAAATTGAAGGGGGCTAAAATCTCTCATGGTCTCTTATCAAGTGAAAACCTTCTAAATTCTAATTTCAGTTTTCAGAATACATTCTCTTTTTTCTAAGTAGCCTGTGGGTTAATGTTCCTTCCATAATTTTCACTCTTATTTCACTAATTTTGGGTTTTTCTCACTCAGCGCCCCACCCCCCCACGATGACAGACGTGTCCATATTGTCATCTCCTCATCATCATCTAAATCACTTCTTACCAAGACCTACAGACTAGACAGGGTTTTAGGCCCTCCCTGTGCAGCATGTGCTATACTTATAGCAACCTACAAGGTTTTATAGATGAGGAAACTTAAGCTAAGATTGTGTGGCAGGCAGAATAGTGGCCCCAAAGTTGCCCACACTCTAATATCCAGAACCGTGAATATGTTACCTTACATGGTAAAAGGGACTTTGCAGATGTGATTAAGGTTCAGAATTTGAGATGGGGAGATTATCTGGGTGAGTCCAATCTAATTACATGAATCTTTAAATACAGAGAACATTTCCTGGCAGGATTAGAGAGAACTGTGATGGAGGAGGAAGGTTGCTGGGTTTGAAGATGAAGGAATGGGCCATGAGGAAAAAATACAGGCAGCCTCTAGAAGCTGGGAAAGGCAGGGAAACTGATTCTCCCTAGATCTTCCAGAAGGAACACAGACCTTCCAACATCTTAGTTTTATTCCAGTGAGACCCATGTCAGACTTCTGCCTTCCAGAATTAGAAGATGATACATTTGTATTGTTTAAGCCACTAAATTTGTGCTAACTTGTTATGGCAGCAATAGAAAACAAATCGATAGTTTAAGTCACTTGTTTATGGTCACTTGTGTATGGGGGAGTCACATGTTTATGGGGGGTATACTATTTTATTAACATTTAAATTTCACCATTAAACATTGAGCTCAAGTATATGCTGGCCATATGTTCAGAATTTTAAAATAAAGGTAAATGGACAGACAGCTTTAAGGATGCAGTGTATTTAATATTACACAGTATATTCAGCAGTTAGAGAAAATCTAGGGGGTGGTACCTTTATATACTTTGTAGCACAAGTATAGGGACAAGACCTGCAAATGGAGGAAAAACGTGCCATTCAGGACTGAACAGAGGTCCTTGGTTGCTGACAGAATCTCCCCTTGACTTCCAACTTGAGACAAACCGAGGAGTCTGTCAGTATACAAAACCCACTGAATTCAGGACAAACAGTAACAGGATAGATTGATAAGAGCCAATTTGAGTTGTAGGGGCCAGTCTGAAGGGAGCAGGCTGGAAATGTTGCAGCTCAAGTCCAGGATCTGTAGAATAGAGCAGCAGTCTAGAGATAGAATGGTTACTGCATTCTTCTAAACAAGTTCCTAAGATGCTTTTTCCCAAACAGGGTGGTCACACAACTTTTTAATAGTTGGAGCCAAAACGTCATTGCTCGTTGATCTATCTGGCCTTCCTCCATGCCATGCTGCTCTTGGTAGCCAGAGCAGAGAACAGCTAGTTCTCTCAGCACATTGACTCTAAGCAAATCTTCTTCCATCATTCTTCTTTCCAGCCTCTGGGCTGCTAATTCATCTGTGCTCTTCAATATCTAGCACAGTGTACAATTCTTAATAGAACCCAGGTTATGAATGACAGTAGGAAAATTCACGTAATCGATGTGAATAACCTATAGCACTCTATTAGCAATGAGTTTGAGAAGCAAGAGATGCAAATTGAAAAACATTAGAAGAACCTTTATCTCTTCTGTGGTATTTGCTAACAAGAAAAAGACCTTTGGTTCAACATTGTTACAAGAAAAGGTACATACAAGTTAATTTAGTATCCAGTTTGTGTCACAGGCTGTAGCTAAATTTCATACCCACACACCATTTCGCCACTCTCCTTATTTCACTGTCTCTCTCTTGTTCTATATAGAGAGGAAAAACAAAGAAAGTGTTTGTAAATACTGACTAAACAAAGGACACTTTAGAAAGGATTCTAAGAATTCCGTGTACTTGTATTACCATTACACTAAAGTTACCTTCTAAAGAGGCAAAGATCGAAGCTGAAAACATTCCAGCAGCATGCACACCTTGAGAAACTGCAGTGCTGCAAGTTACAATTCAGGACAGAAAATAGCAGTAGAGTAGTAGAATGAAGAAAGTGATTAGATGACTGAAATGATTTTAAAATAGTACTGAACATCTTGTTTTGTACAAACATTTACAGAATCGTCTCTTCCTTTCCACTGTGGCAATGCTTGAAAATTATGTCTGAAAGCTGAATAATAAGCTTTGAGGTAAAGGATTAACACATTCATAAATATCAAACAGCTTTTCTTCTCTAAGCATAAAGATTGCTAAATACTGGAATGGAATACTAAAGGAAATCATGAACTACCTATTTATTTAAGAGTTCTTTTAAACAGCATGTGTTCTTTATCCATCAGTGATTATTAAAATAAGGCCAGTTCTCAATCTGGGAGAGTGGCTTTACCGAATCCTCAAGGTTTGATTTTTGTTGAATTATTCCATGACCACTTGTGGTAGGTACTGCCATCTTCCTGCAGCCTGACCTTGAGAACTGAGGAGGTTCCTTTAGATACAAAGGCATCCTCCTATCAGCATAAAGCTTTAAGGATAGCAAAGTTTTAAAAAGAGTCAACTATCTTATTTTAAAAAAAAATTTATGTTCACGAGAGTTCATCAAAAAAGGCCTGTCATCTAGGCCCTTCAGGTGTTAGCTGCTCGCTTTTTCTAATTTACAAAATTGACATGTGAACTATGATACCAAAAAAGAGATTAGCCATGGTGTTCCAAGTGAGAGTGGGGTCACAGTAGTGATGGTGACCATCTCCTCTTGGTTTTGACAACTTTTGTACACTCTATGGTAGAAGTTTCTACTTGAGATTGACCTGGGGATTCTTTAAGATGGAGAGTCTTGGGCTCTTTGGAATTTAACATTTTACAGCCTGAGCGAAGAGAAAATAAAGCAACATAGAAGTAAATATCTGGTCTAGTCCAAAGGTGCCTTTTCTCCCAGATGACTCAATAAATTTACTTACTGTAAAGAAATGCCTACTGCCATTATATATTTTAACTTGAGGATAATTATTTGTTATTTATTTTAAAATCAGTTTCTACATATCTTCTTTCCTATGTAAGGTTGACATTTGTGTGTCTTTGCTTTCTTTCAATCTATAATAAGCTTCAATAAATACAGTACAGTGTATATTCAGAGATAAATGTATTCTATTTCTAGGCATTTGAAT
Organism: Aethalodelphis obliquidens; assembly: GCF_003676395.1. Lineage (NCBI taxonomy): Eukaryota > Metazoa > Chordata > Mammalia > Artiodactyla > Delphinidae > Aethalodelphis > Aethalodelphis obliquidens. The sequence goes on from NW_020837947.1 coordinate 45,414,976, forward strand.
GGCAGCAACTTCCTCTTTTAAGACAAAGGAGTTGACTTTTTTCAAATGCCCCATCATGCCAGTGCTACTGAAACTCCCACTGCCCTGACGTTTTTGCTCCCTAGGTTGGGTGAGCGAATCCAGTGAAGCATCTATGCAGACTGGGGCTGGCCAACGTGTCTCTGCTACTGCTCCCTTCTTACCTATTCCTTCTTCTGTTAGCCACATCCAGATTATCTTGGGGGGAGTCACCGTTGTCCAGAGCATGCTGTTCAGATAGAGGCGATCTCACTCCCTGGTGTCAGGGCTGGGTCTGCGTCTCAGATCTGTCCATCCTGTGTGGTTCATTTGCTTGGCTGTACCGAATCCTCTACTGATATTATTGGGGAAGAGACATCCTTTCTGCTGGTTGCTAAGTTAGTATAGTAGGTTATAAGCCTAAAACTGTTGTGGACAATCTTATCACCACAAAGGTGAACCTGCTATAAAATAAAGCCCTGAGTCAATTGGAGCTGAGGATGGAGACACATTCTTAGTGAAACTGTCAGAGAATGTAGGTCCAGCCATGACTTTTCCCTGGACTTCTGAATTATGTGAACCAAAAAATTGTGTTTTTTCTCTCATATCTCTTTGAGTTGCATTTCCCTCACTTTGCAACTGAGTCAAGTCCTATTTGATGATGAGAAGGGTAATGAATCACTTTCTAGTTGTGTCCCAAGGATCCCATAGTGAATCAGGAATCAAATGCCTTCCTTATTCATTTCAGGAAATAGACTCTGGTGTGGTGTCTGCAATATCATATTTTTCTTGTGCCCACAACAGATGTTACAAATCAGTCAATATGGTAAACTCTGAAAGCTGTATGAGTCTGCATTATTATATTCCAAGAAGGTAGAACAGCGTATAAAATGACCCCATCATGGTTCTAGTATCTTCTTGGTCAGGAAAAAAGAGATACGATGTGGGCATCAACAGGTCCTTCCAAGGACCACCAGGGTGCCACTTGCTTGCCCTGAATGGTCAGCACCATGTGGTCTCAGGGACCATGGAAGACCCTAAAGCCGTCTTCTCCCACATCCTCTTCTACTTCTATTTGGTGCTCTCTGACTCCTGAAATTTTCCTTCAGGGCTTCAATCTTTGTCTTTACATCTCAATGGCTGTTTATAATAGATGCATAAAGCATTTATGAGAAACTTACTATAGTGGCTTCCTTTGGGGAAGAGGTCTGGAGAAAATGGAACAGCTGGCTCTTATTTTTTATTTTATCATTTCTGCATGGTTGGACTTTTTAACTATGCTTAAAATTGAAGCATAATGGTTTGACTTTTCTAGCTTTGTACTCAAGTTGTTTTTATTTTTTTTAAAAGAGGCAAGTGGATAATCTGTTTATTTGTTACTCTTTGCATTAAAAAGCATAATAAATGTCGTAGTATCTATATGCATACCATGTGCTCGTTCGTTCAACAACTATTTGAGCCTCTTGTTTGTACTGAGCTCTGTTCCAGGTCATAGGCATGAGTCCAGCAGATAGTCTCTCCCTTCACGAGGCTTCCATTTCAGTGTCCAGAGCTGTTCTAAGAATGTCACCTGGACTTTCTCATCTTATTTTTACTGCGGTGCTGGGATGATGGTTTTATTTTACAGAGGAGGGGGATATAAATGTAGAGGTGCTAATTCCTCTGCCCCAGGTCACATAGTAGTAAGTGGAGGAGGTGGAATTTGAGGAAGGCCGTCTGACTGCAGCATCTGCAGATGACATCGGGATGCACAAATGCCTCTTTGGGAGAGAATGTCCGATTAATACCTGTTAAGGCATAAATGTCTTTGGGAAAAGCATACTTAAAGTTGTGATTCAGTCATTTAAGTTTGGCCGAAAGATGTGAGAACAGATTTTTTCTAGAGCGCAGAATGGAAAGAGCAAGAGGACTGGAACTAGGGTAGTGGTGACTGGAGGACGAGGAAAAACAAGGGGCAGGGGAAGGGGAGGAGGAAAGGAAATGAGGGAGGAGCGGGCCAACTCCCTGCAGGGAATGGAGACATTCCCTTAGTGGCCTAACACATTTCTCAGGTCTGGTACCTTGGCTGTTGGCGCTTAACACATTATATCACTTAATCCCCACCCCAGCTCCGTCTGGCTCCAAAGCTCATGTCCTGGCAGCTCACTTCCAGCCCCAGCACAGTGTTGTCCGGACTTATTTCTGGGGTGAACCAACCTAGCAGGCCCCAAAGTGAGGATCTGAAGATTCAGAGGTATGGCATTCAGAGAGTGGCACAGCTGAGCTGGCCCTCTCTGGGAAGAGCATTCAACAAAAAGGATATTTCCTGCTGAAGTATTATTTGGTGATGATATTTCTGGGTATAAAGTTGTGATGAGCCCCAAGACTGGATTCAGTCTTTTCTCAATGATTATAGCAAAGAATTTGGTCTACTGCCTGGGAAAGTAGCTCCTAACCAGAGCCTGATGGGGGACAGAGGAGGACACACATGGACCAGGCTTCCTGGACATGCTCAGGGCACAGTTTGTTTGTTCCTGGCTTAATGGTGGGTGTGAGTGTATTTGTGTGGGCATGAGTATAAGTGAGAGAAAATGACCGTGTAGGGTGTGTGTGTGACCAGTGTGAAGTTTCAGGGAAATTGTTCTCCAGGGAGGTATTAGTTCCCTCCCGGGTTGAGAGCTCTGTGGCCCGGCTATCTTTTAGACAGAGCACCAGGGGCCAAACAACCTTTATTTAAGCACTTGTTTTCTCCTAACCCCAGGTTTGCTGTAGAAAAGTTCTTCTCCCACAATTATTATTTTAGTTACCAAGAGAAAATTTCAGACACATCTAGACCATCCTAAAAAACCAACCCTCCTTTACGGTTATTACATTCAGATATGAGACTACATGTAACCTCATTGATTCATTCTATCAGAAAGGAGTCTACTGCCCAAAGCTATTATTTTCAGGTGGGTTCCTTTAGAATTGGGTTTTTATGTATTCCAGCAGAAAATACATAATCTTTTGTCTGAAGTACAAATTATAGTCTGTATATATAACAAATCAACCCCCCAAAATGTACAGGTTTAAAACAAGAAACATTTATTATCTCAAAATTTCTGTGAACTGGGAATCCAGGAGCGGCTCAGCTGGGTGATTCTGGCTCAGGGGCTCTGCAAGGCTGCAGTTGAAGGATTGGCCAGGGCTGCCGTCCTTTCAAGGCTCATCTGGGGAAGAAGCTCCTTCTAAGCTCATTCTTGTGGCTGTTGAGGGATCTCAGAAGATCTGTTTCCGGGCCTCTCAACAGGGCTGCTGGCTTCCCTGAGAGCAAATGATCCCACAGAGGGGAAGAGAGAGCCCCCAAGACAGAAGTGACTTTTTTTTTTTAACTTTTTATTTTATATTGGAGTATAACTGATTAACAATGTTGTGTTACTTTCAGATGTACAGCAAAGTGATTCAGTTATACATATACATGAATCTATTCTTTTTCAAATTCTTTTCCCATTTAGATTATTGAACAGAGTTCCCTGTGCTATACAGTAGGTCCTTGTTGGTTATTCATTTTAAATATAGCAGTGTGTACATGTTCATCCCACACTCCCTAACTATCCCTCCCTCCCCACCCTTCCCCCTGGTGACCATAAGTTCGTTCTCTAAGTCGGATCTTGGAAGTGACATCCTATTACTTCTGTCACATTCCATTTGCTAGAAGCAAGTCGCTAGGTCCCCAGCACTCAGGGGAGTGATTGCATAAGGGTTGACTAGCAGGAAGGACTGTTGGGGGCCATCTCAGAGGCCACTTAGCACAGGGCTGTCACAGAAATCTTCCATCTATGAATAGTTTCGGTCACCAAATACAAACAAGCATTTAATTGAGCTTCACACAAGTAAATAGTCTGTGAGATCAAAGAATGCTGCTAGTTATTCTAAAGCAGAGCTAACTTATATTTGTACTGAGAAGAAAAAAGTAAACAATGGGAGGTAGATCTGAGTGACCTGACTTCTGAGAAACTTGCTTCTGAGAACACTGAAGACAGCTGAGCCAGTTCAATTAAATCAGCATTTATTAAGACCTCTGTATAGTGTAGGCTCTGCTCTGTGTGAAGGACTTCATATCTCCCTTCATACAAAACGTGCATTGCCTATTTAGGGAGGCAAGACAGAGAGAAAATGGAGCGACAGTAGAAGAGTTTACATTAACACGAAGCATGTAGGATGGTGTGGAGAGACTGCTCTGGAACAGGGGGCAGCAAACGTTTTCTGTAAAAGCAAAAGCCACATAGGATATACTTCAGGCTGTGTGGGCCATATATGGTGTCTATTGCATCTTTTTCCTTTTTTTGTACACTCTTTAAAAATCGTAAAAGCCATTCTTAGCTTGCTGGCCAAACAAAAGCAGGCCGTAGCTCAGCTTTGGCTTATGGGCTGTAGTGCACCAACCTCTGCCCTAGACGCTTTCTCTAACTGTTTGTGAAGAGGCAGTTTCTGCCTCCCAGTTTACTGCCAACAGATACTTTTGTAAAAGCCAATAAAAATCACTTACTAGAAAAAAGGCACTGTGATGGTTAATTTTACATATCAACTGAGAGGGTGTTTTTGGACAAGGTTAACATTTAATTAGGTGAACTTTCAGTAAAACAGATTGCTCTCCGCAGTGTAGGTGGGCCTCATCCAATCAGTTGAAGGGCCAGGAAGAAAACACTGGCCTCCCCAAGCAACAGGGAGCTCTCGAGCAGCTGCCTTCAGACTAGAACTCCACCATCAGCTCTCCTGTGTCTTGAGCCTCCTGGGCCACACTGCAGGTTTGGACTTGCCAGCCTCCATATTTGTGTGAGCCAATTCCATATAGCAAATCTCTTTCTATATGTAGACATATGTCCCATTGGTTCTGTTTCTCTGGAGAACCCCAACTCATACAGGCATACAAAATTCAAGTCCCTATTTTTAATTTTTAAAAATTTTATTTATTTATTTTAATAAATTTATTTACTTTTGGTTGCATTGAGTCATTGTTGCTGCACACAGGCTTTCTCTAGTTGCGGTGAGCGGGGGCTAGTGCAGGCTCAGTAGTTGTGGTACATGGGCTTAGTTGCTCCGCGGCATGTGGGGTCTTCCAGGACCAGGGCTTGAACCCATGTCCCCTGCATTGGCAGGCGGATTCTTCACCACTGCGCCACCAGGGAAGCCCCCTTATTTTTTATTATTAGATTTAAAGGCATGCATTTTCTTAGTTAAATTGTTACAAATGTTTTTAAACGCTTACTCTTCATTTCTGTACTTATCTCACTGTAGATCAGTGCAGGTAATGGCCTGGTACTCTTCTGCAGACCATTCTCTAGGGAAACTGCTCTAGGAGGTCAGATAGGTAGAGCAATCCCCATGTGTTGTTCTGCCAAAAAAGCTCAGATTGAGCCGTGCTCTGTAGGTCCTGCAGGAAAGTGAGCAGGCACTGGGAGTGCGGTACCATTGTCGCTACAGGTTCAGGCCCAGGGATGGTATGTGTGCATGCACATGTGTGGGATTTGGGAGTGACTGAAATAAGGTGAGTCAGGTAAAGCAGTGAGCTTTCTCTGAGTGGAAAGAGAGAAGTTTGAGCTTAACCCTGTAGGCAGTGAGGGATCACTAGGTTTTTGAGTAAGGTTGTTACTGACTTGATGAAAAATTGTTGTTTTAGGAATGTTAATCTGGGGCAATGGAATGGGATGGTTGCTGTGTCGTTGGAGTGTTCTTGGGCAGTGGGTAGGTGGGTAGTGAGAGACGGCACTGCACATACAGAGGGAGGCCATATTATGAAGTCATGGACATTAAAAAGTAGGGGTTATCTCGACCCATTAAGATCAATGAAGAGGACTTTGCATTAATCCAGGCCTAATGAACTGATGAGGGCCTGGATTGGGCTGGCAACTAGGGCTCTATGCATGTTGCTTAGCTCAGGATTGGCTTAATAAATGACTAGATGGCTCTGAATAGTGATAAATGAACACTTCTTCAGACCTGGGAGATAGCTGAGTATCTGGTCTCAAATGGGATTGCGTATGAGTAATAATGCACACCTATATACATATACTATATACATAGTAGTGTATGGGGGCTGATAATCTTCTCTTTTAGTATTGGGAAGGGCCCTCTGGACCATCCTCTTCTGGGGCTTAGATCTATCATGCAGATGCCATTTGATAACTAGACTTTGTCCCTTTGATTAACAGACCGTCTCCTAAATTAGTTAGAATGTATAGGCCTTAAAGTATGAGCAAGGTAATGTAATTTAGTTATGATCCAGAAATTTGGATTTATGTGCAAATGTTTGAAATGTAAGATTATGATTGACTTGTAGCAGTATAATTTACAAAACCTGTTCTGTTACTTATACTTGGGAAACCAGCCCCTTACTCTTCATAGGAACCATTGAAAAAAGTTCCCCAGACCTCTCTTGTCCAGGTGGCTGGGAGTGACCTGACATACACTGCAGCCTATGTGGTACTCCTTACACTAGAGCTCCTGGCAGAATTTCTCAGACAAGGCTGACACGGTGCCTCTAACCTGGAGTGCTGGGAACTGTTATTCTCTGCTCTCTCCTGGGAAGGGAACAGTCCATCCTCTTTCTCCTAAGTCTAAGGGTAGCTAGGCTGATTAAAGCCAGCTTTATCTGTGCACACCTAGTGAGTTTATATTCTTAGCAAAATAGCCAGTTTGTTGAGAACAGTGGTCCTCAAAGCATGGTCTCCAGACCAGCAGCAGCAGCAGGATCGTCTGGGAACTTGTTAGAAATGCAAATTTCTGGACCCCCAAACCAGACCATCTGAATCAGAAGCTCTGGGGGTTGGGCCCAGCAATCTGGTTTTGTTTTTTTTTTTGCAGTACGCGGGCCTCTCACTATTGTGGCCTCTCCCGTTGCGGAGCAGCGCAGGCTCAGCGGCCACGGCTCACGGGCCCAGCCGCTCCGCGGCATGTGGGATCTTCCCGGACCAGGGCACGAACCCGTGTCCCCTGCATCGTCAGGCGGACTCTCAACCACTGCACCACCAGGGAAGCCCAGCAATCTGGTTTTAACAAGCTTTCCTGGTGATTTTCATGCCTGCTAAAGTTTGAGAGGGAAAACCTTATTCTGAGTTCCATGTTTGAACCAGGGATTTAGTCTTAAACCAGATCAATGGATCTCTGCATCCGTTGTGTCAAGAAACGTAACAATACAATCATCACCAGGGAGTCAGTTACAGGCAACGTCAACAAGACACGTCAACAAGACTGTGAATGGATAATTGGGTATAATAAAGAAAGAATCAGCTCCCTGGGAATGCCTGCTCACATCCGTTTGGGGATATTTCCAACACAGAACTTGCATGCCATACGGGAATATTCTGCACGTTGAAAAAAGGATGCGCGTTTGATAAGCAATAATGCGTTTACTTATCAACAAACACAGTCTGTGGCTCCCAAAGGTCCAGGCAGCCAGCTGAAGCTGGTCAGGCCGGCCTGGCTACGGAAACCAAGCAGTGTCCCCTGTATGGCAGGAAGCCTCAGGACTCCTGTTTGTTTTGGTTTGCAGGTGCCACTCCCCCTTCCCCCTTCCTGTGTCATGGTTGCTTTGAGAACAAGCTCTTTAAATTGAGATAGTAGCCAATTCCAAATGCAGAGAGAAAAAGAAAATCTTATCTGTTTCTCCAAAAAAAATGTAATTGAGGCAGATTTTTCCTAGGATCTAAGTTATTCTTTGGCTGCAGATGTACCTTTGGAAGGGGTACAGCAGGGTCTCCCCACACAAGAAGTAAACCAGCTGGGTGTACTTCATACAACAGATGGATTTTGACCGAATTTGAAAATCATAATTTTGTAAATCAAATTACATTTTAGGGGCTTCCCTGGTGGCGCAGTTGTTGAGAATCTGCCTGCCAATGCAGGGGACACGGGTTCGAGCCCTGGTCTGGAAAGATCCCACATGCCACGGAGCAACTAGGCCCGTGAGCCACAACTACTGAGCCTGCGCGTCTGGAGCCTGTGCCCCACAACAAGAGAGGCCGTGATAGTGAGAGGCCCGCGCACCGCTATGAAGAGTGGCCTCCGATCGCCGCAACTGGAGAAAAGCCCTCGCACAGAAACGAAGACCCAACACAGCCAAAAATAAATAGATAAACAAATGTGGGGTTTAAAAAAAAAAAAAGAAATTACATTTTAAATTCAGCAGAGAAATTGCCATTTAAAAGGAATTTCGCAGCAGATCTTTTGCCAAGAGTATAATTATTTCATTATTTATTTCTTACTACAAAAATTTCCATACGCAATAAAACCTCAGTGAAGCAGAATTTTCAAGGACTTGGGGGATTCTTGTTATTTACTTCTTCTTTGTTTTTGATTGACAAAGGCTTAACTGAAAGAAAAAGATCCTGTTTCCAACTTTTGTTGAAAATCTTTCTAAAATGCTTAAAATTGATTTTTTTAAATTAGTGGGTAGTGGATATGTAACCAAGCTTTCTTGGTGATTAAATATTTTTGCAGCACATTTCTGTCAGCTGGATAGTGATAGAATATTAGGTTGAATTTGCATTGACTGTAAAATGATACACTGAAAACGAGTTACTAGAATATTAGGGTAAAACTTCCAGTTTTACTTATTTTCAGTTGATATTTTACCTAAGTATTCAGCAGAGAAGGATGTTGGTTTACTTAGAAACTTTTGTTGGTTGTTGGGTCTTGGTTGAAGTTTAACAGATTTACCTAATGAGTGTACATGTATGTTTAGAAAAACTAATAAATAGGAACTGAACTGAGTTAACCCAAAGTTAGATGTTGAAGCCCAGTGGTAGTCTTTGTTTCAACATTTTGTTGTTATTAAGATTAAGAAGTAGCTCTCAAGCAGGCCGTGTTCAAATCTGTGACTTGGGCAGCCTTCTGTAGATGGAGAGGATGGGAAGGGAAGCCAAGTTTAGCACCTTGATTGCTCACCTACACAGGGATTAATTTAAATTCAGTAAAACTTTTTGTACATTTACTATGACTCTTAATCCCTAACTCTTGGTGCCCCTGGAGATACAAAGATAAACAAGAGATGGCCCCAACCTCACAGAGCTCACAATTTAGGGTGGGAAAACTCTGGTATACGAAGGTGGGGTGGAGTCATGGGGTGATCCAACCAAGGGATGTATAGTTCGGGAATCCTTAAACCTGTTTAGGTGGTGGATGCCACTGAGGAACACAGTGGAATGCTGATCCATTTTATATCACTACAGAAGCTAGAATTGATCTTAAGAGCCGAAAACATAACTACTTAAATCTATGTATGTACTGTAAAATCACGACTGTGAACTCCCAGGCCCACAGAATAACCGCAAGCTGTTGAGCTGAGCAGGATGGACGGTTCCCTAATTTTTTTTGTTAACGTTAACACGCACCTCATTAATCCATGTTGTCATTTGCTAGCACTTGTAGCCAGACAAACAGTAACAGGTGCCCAAATTTGAAGGAAATGGAGACTTGAGAAAATTCTATCCACTAATTTAGTTTAAAACTCTGATTTGAGAAATGATGATCCCTCATTTCGGTAGCAGCTCAGAGAACCCCAGGGCTCTGTTGGAAGGGTACGCGAGCATCTGACGTGCTGAGAGAATGGGCATTGTGTCCAAAAAGATTTATCGCCTTTCCAGCCCCAGCCAGGCAGTCCCTCTAGAAAGTACCCGCTCTGTTCCTGGGGGCGGGGCAGGGTAGAAATTTCTAAATGGTAGGTATTCTCCTGGCTCAGCTTTATACCTTTCCTTGGCACTAATATTCCTTCAGAAAGTAGCTGCTCAATAAGAAAACTGTTGAAGAGTGCCACAAGGCTGGAATTTGGAAAAAATTTCCCTATAAAAACAATGTTATAATGATTATTAGGTTTAGATGAAATGGTGTTAAATTCATAATAAAAAGATGCAAATGGGTTGAATAGATTTTGTCTGCTGGTCTTGGAATTTATCCTCCTATTTATGACATTATTTATATGGAGTGGTGATCTCTTTCTTTTTTAGCTTCAATTAGCAAATATTTATCTCAAGACTATCACGTGCCAAGCAGCTTCTGGACGTGCTGGGTCTGTTTCCTCTTGTATTAAATGGAGACAAAGAGTTCTTCACCTCATAGGGTTGTTATGAAGATTAAATGAATTATAATATGTAAAGCTGCTCTGAAGAGTGTCTGACTTATCGAAAGTGCTTAATAAATATTAGCTGGCCATTCTCAGTATTATTGTATAGCAGTGTAATAGCCACTGTCCCTCCCCACAGGGAAATTCAAACAAACAACTTTCTAGCTGGGGCCTGCTTGTATTCTGCCTGTGTTCTGCTCTTTAAGGGACCAGCTGTTCTCTTGCAGGTGGGGCTGGACTGCCTTGTGAGCAGTTGGTATTTGTCTGTGTGGTTTGACTGGTAAGCAGAGCCCTTTTCACTTTTCCCCTGGGGCTGAAGGACGGCAGAGCAGGGAAGTGGTGGGGAGCTGCTGGCGGCTTCTGGAAACTCTAACCAGTGGCCTCGCCTCATGGGAATTGCAACTCTACCCCCCCTGCGTGTTTACTTGCCTTCCGGGGAAGGACCGAGTCTGTGGATATGAGGACTGCTGGCTTGCACACCTACTCTTGGAGGCTCTCTGCTTTGTGGACATGTGGGTCTCCCACTGCCTGTGGAAATCCTGTGAAGACCAAGTTTGCTGGTTTGATATAAAGACTTTCTGTCCTGATCTGGAGGAAGCAGGCAAGAAGAAAAACCGGACTTTTTCACTTTTCAAAATATGTCAAAGTCCTAGAGTTAGCTTCTTCAATGATAAAGTTCCAGAATTGTTTTGGACATCCTAAAGCAAAAACACCAGCTTCTGAAGCTGTCAAAGATTTGGGATGAAATTTTTACATGCTTCCTGCTGCTAAGCCTTGCTAGTCCCAAGAGGATTGAAGAGTGCAAGAACTACACTTTCATGCTGTTGAAAATCTTGGTAAAATGAAGCTTATTACCTTATTACCTTATTACCTTATTACCTCCTGAGTAACACCAAGGTATACAACTCTGTCAAGTTTAAGACGAACGGTGACAAGGGTAAATAGGAACTGTTCCTGGCAGAACCGAGTGGAGGACTGTCCTCTACAACTGATACTCATTTCACCATTTAGAGGCTACTTTTATCTTTTCTGACTAGTCCCTCATACTTAGCCCCTCTGCTTTCAGGGGTCTTCTGTTAATTTTGGTTGGGGTTTCCCTAAATGCCCATTCTTATCTCATGGTAGAATAATTTCCATCCATTCAACCAACAACTTCTATATGTTTTCATTCTTCACTGGTTTCCATGTTACCCATAAGGACCTGGCCTTTATGGGAAACAAAACAGAATAGAACAAAAACTAGGTACAAAGCCATTTAACCAAAAGTATATAGATTCAGTTTTCAATCTTGGTAGAATTTGCAGAATTTTATTATGTTAATTAAAAATTTTCAGCTTCAAACTTGGACCGGGCTTTACTAACAGAAGACATATTTGTTTTGTCCTCTGCTCTCAAAGTTCCTTGGAAAGTAACCATCTGGGGGAAAGCTTATGAAAGTATCTCTGTATCAGTATCTACTATGGGGAATACTGGACACTTTGAAGAAATACTCAGTCTTACTTTGGTATCATCTTTGGACACTGAGCTTAGTTTTAACTGGTTCTACAGTTAAAGGTGGGACATGAAACCGGTTTTCATCAGCACAGAGAAGCTGTTAGTAACTCAAGGACTGAATACCGCCTGTATCTTTTGAATGTTGGTGGATGGAGGAAGTGGCCTCAAAAACATGCAGGTAGACTTCAGATAAATCCTCTTTTTATTATTAGATCTTTCAAATTGAACATTGATATAGTGATCCTTCAGATTTAATATAGGACTGATGCTTGGATTTGCAAACAGGGAGTACAGAAAAAAAACCAAAGCGTATCTAACTGCTGAGATGATGTCTTCTGTGTTCTGTTTCAGTGTCAAACATTTCAAAAGACTGTAACTCTACACTAGAATCTTGATACCGCTATGGCAGCAGAGTATTCTTAGAGCTCAGGAGCAAGGGTCTCAGGAGGAAGAGAAGCAGAAGCATGAGGCACATGTCAGTGGAATCTCACGTCTGTAGCTAGACCCACTGTTTGACAGAAACCGGCCAGCTGTGATGGTAAAGGTGACTTTGGGGCTTATTTCGAAAGTACTTAAACATTGTGACTCACTGAACAAAGCTGAATAAGGAAGAAGTACAACTACCTGTAACCAAGATTGATGACCTTGATTGAATGAAGAAAAACTTACCTGCCTTGAGATGGAAAGATTGAGAGAGAGAGAAGTAGTATTGTGCGATGGATTCACCATATACTTGGGATCTACCCCATTCTAGTTCTAGCTGTGTGACACTGGGCAAGTTGCTTAACCTCTCTGGCCTCATTTTTCTCACTGTACAGTAAGGATATATACATGAGGTTAGTATAAAATAAAATGATGAACAGGTAAAGGGCTCAGCCCAGTGGCTGGGGCATTAAAAGAAAAAAAAAAACCCTGAATAATTATAAGTAGTATCCTTTATAGTTTTACTGGTATTTCAAGAATAAGAACTAACATGAAAAAGCAATTTTAAAATTAGGGAAGAAAAATATGTACATTTACTTTTTTAGGAGATAAAGTTGAGATGACTGTCAACATCAGCCATGGAATTCACTCAGAATTTTGATTCGTACTTTTAAGGAAAATACCGATATTAATTTTACTTTCTCTAAAGATAGTTTCATACACCAAAGTAATTTTATTTTGAAGAGTCTGAGGAAATGAGAAAATTAGAAAGGAAATAGCATATGAGTGTGACTATATTATAAAACAAGTAGCAACGATGAATGTGAGAACACATTTACCTTCTTAGCTTCTCCGGATCAATGAAGAAGATTTTGTAAGTACAAAGTGGAAAATTCAATATTCTTACTATTTAATCCTTTGGTATAAATAAAGATATTGTTATAATTAAGCCATACTTTTTTAATGATACTACACTCTTTTAATTTTAAAGCTAGATGGCTAATTATGCTGTATTTAAAAATTTTTAACTTTAGCATTTGCAAAGTGCTTTTAAAGTTTTTTGAAGCACTTTTCTGCTCTTTTAATAATTCAATCCCCAGAGTAATCTTCTAAGGTAGTCAGAGCAAGTATGGTACTATTTTTTACATTCTGCAAATGAGAAAAAAAGCAAAGGAGGTTGAATGACACAGCTAGTCGGGGATGGGGTTGGCACTCAGTAATGTTATGCTTAGAACTTAAATTTGTTTAGAATGTGTAGTTTGAAATCAATTAGATTGATCTAACAAACAGTCCTTGACAGGAGGAAGAATATTTTTTTTAATCTCCATTTCACTCTTTAATCTCAACGATGAGTCCTCACAATGTGTCTTCCCACTTAATCATACCACCTTCTTGTCTGAGTTCTCTGTAAATTATATTCCATTTTTTTTTGGAAAATGATATCTTAATCTACAGTATGATTATGTGGCACCTGTGTACTCTTTCAAATGAATAATTGTCACTGTTAAATTGACTCCAGACCCTCAGATTGTCAAATTTAGTGAATAGTTGGGTAAATATTATAAACTCCAATCTCATATTTGGGTGAAAACTGAAAACTTCAGTCATCCAGATATCTGTAAATACTAGATGATTGAAACATAGTTCTTTTAATTTTTCATATAGACCCATTGTCTCATGTATTGTAGATATGACTTGAGTGAGGAAAGTTTAGGAAATGTTTCTGAGTGCCCCATCAAGTGCTTGTTGGTTTGGGGTGTTTTCACATGCTTTTTTTTTTTTTTTTTTTTGGGTACGCGGGCCCCTCCCTGTTGTGGCCTCTCCCGTTGCGGACAGGCTCCGGACGCGCAGGCTCAGCGGCCATGGCTCACAGGCCCAGCCTCTCCGTGGCATGTGGAATCTTCCTGGACTGGGGCACGAACCCGTGTCCCCTGCATTGGCAGGCGGACTCTCAACCAGTGCACCACCAGGGAAGCCCCACATGCTTTCTTTTAAGGAAACTTTCTTTCACTCTCCAGAGTCTGGCCATACTTGGGACCTGCTGGATGACAGATACTCATCTATTAGTTCCTAGCGGGGCCCCAGCTGGTGTGACTTTCACACATTCTTAGAGAGGATCCATCTACAGCATATGCTGAAAATGACAGTGGGAGAAAAGAAGCAACATCAAGCCAGCTGCCTTTTTGCCCAAGGCAGACTGAAGAGAAACCCTTCGAAAAATAATCCTGTACGTTTGAGATGTCATTCATAAACAAAGGGAAACTACTTCCTATCTTTACACTACTTTGAAATTCACTCCTCCCCTCTTGACCCCAGCTTCTCTGAATCAGTTGAGTCACTTAATTGATGGGAATTAAATGCTGTAGAAGCTGGAACACATGTTTAAAAGAGTTTTGAGAAACCTTACTTAGGGCTTCCCTGAATCAAGGTAAATAAGGAAAGAGTCACCTCTTCAGCCCTTGGGAACTTCTCATGTTTTGCTTAGTAAACACCTGTAAATTTTATGGCCTGTAGTGCTTTCTTTGAGTTTGGCCCCCTTGCATTGTGTTATTTCTGCTTTTATCTTTTTTTGTGCACAAGCCTTGTTTCCCAATTAAATTGAGGAATAGGACACATTTTATAGTTGTGTATCTCTTTAAGTTCTTACATATTTACCCTGGAAATCTACACAGAGGAGATACTCAACACAATGGTTACTGCTAATAATAATTACAGATTTCCTCTTGGAGATTCTGATACTCTCCATCCCCCACATGGGAATGGAGAGTGTATCGCTTTCCTGGAGAGGCATTTGTGACCTTAGTAAGTTGACAAGGGGTGTGTATAAGCATGGCTGAGTTGGAAAAAAGACTCAGAAATTCTTTAGAGAAATCAGTATAAATTAAATATCAAAGAGTCATAGCATTCCCCTTGCTTAAGAGATCTATTTAGATTAAGCAAAAATGTAACAGTCTGTATGATCAGGCCACCCAAGATGTCTGTTCTCTTGCTCTCTGTACATCCCTGGCTGGACCAGCGCCTGCTTCACCTACCCTCTACTCACATGACTGACCTTCCTATATACTTGCCCCCAACCCAGCTGGTGATTGTTCTAACATTTAGATAGAACATCTCCACCTGATAGCTTTTCAAAGGGGCGGTGAGGGGCCTGCCCCCTGCTAGTTTCCCTGGTAACCCACGAGCCAACCTGACGTCAGTTCCCCCTATAAATGGTAACCTCCCCCCTCCCTCCCGGAGTGAAGACTGCAGTCACATCCTGCCCATCGTCAGCTGCGCATGGTGGGGTGTTTCTCGGGGACCTTGCTTCAGACGTGTAAGCTCGCCCACCCTCTAAAAACCATTGATGTCTCTGTCACTGACTCTGGGCTCTAACTTTGGTCTTGAAGCTGGGCCAGTACAGGGTGCAGCCCAACACAGCCCAAACTAAGTTCAGTCAGTGTGAAGTTTTTTCCTTCCTTGTAGTTAGTTCACCACATTTTAGACAAGGAATTAGCTTCAAAGACTTTGTTGGGAGACAAGATAAATTATATAAGTGCAATTGTTTTTTCATTTGGAGAAGACAGAGAGAAAGATCTGTTTACTCAAAGGACCAAGAGAGTCACACAAACTTCACTGAGCCTAAGTAAGTAGTATCTTAATTCTCAAAACAAGCCACACTTGAGCTGATAATCACACACAGGAAGGTGTTTCAGCTCACCACCATAATTACAATAACCTCAACAGCGGCACACCTCTCCTTCTCTACCTCCCTCCCCTTGTGCCCACTTCAAACTTTAAATCTACCTTCATTTTATTGGGAGGAGCATCTTGACTTGTGTCAGTAAATAGTACTTTGGAAGCTGGTCATTCTGGGAAACAGCAAACAAGAAGGTCCTAATGGAAATGGAGACTTCCTTCATGGGTTAACTATGGAAACAGGCATTTCTTTTTCCTTCCTCTGGTGGAGACAGATTTTTCTTCACTGTGTCTTTGTGTGTGTGTGTGTGTGTGTGTGTGTGTGAAGTCATCAAAGTAATAGCACATACCATTCCAGGGATTTAAAAATAATACATGGCTGCGAAGTGGAAAATGGAGGTAATTACTATATTTGTGTAGTTTGGGTCAACTTCCTTTTGAACTGTACAAATAAGATGTCTATTTTTCAGATAATTGCCTAATTTTTGCCAAGGCAGTTTGTTTACATGGCACAAATAACCTGAGTAAACCTAAAGAATGCCTTGAGTGGGGCTATCCCTCTCTATGTTGTGTTCATAATGGCATTTAAGGTTGGCTTTAGAATTTTAAGATATATTTACATAGTGTGTATCTCTCAAAACTACTTCACTCTGTATATAAATAGGGTTTGCTTTGAAAGACATTGGACTGGGACTTCTCTGGTGGTGCAGTGGTTAAGAATCCGCCTGCCAATGCAGGGGACATGGGTTTGAGCCCTGTTCTGGGAAGATCCCAGATGCCGTGGAGCAACTAAGCCCTTGTGCCACAACTACTGAGCCTGCGCTCTAGATCTTGTGAGCCACAACTACTGAAGCCCATGCCCCTAGAGCCCGTGCTCTGCAACAAGAGAAGCCAGCACAATGAGAAGCCCGTGCACAGCAACAAAGAGTAGCCCCCACTTGCCGCAACTAGAGAAAGCCCGTGCACAGCAACGAAGACCCAATGCAGCCAAAAATAATAAAAAAAAAATTATGAAAAATAAATAAATGAAGGACATTGGACTTTCTGCCTGCTCAAAATACCTCTGCTAGACCTCATATCACCTTGGTTGGAATTTCCTTTCATTAGCAGCCAGTCTGATCCCCAGAGACTAATTTGCTGAGTAAACTTCTGTGTCATTTAAACTTAGACTCAATTTCCTCATTTGTAAATTAAGAGGTTGAAGAGCTCTACTTTCTCTGGTCTGTTTTTCCCTGTTTCCTTCCTTCTCTCTCCAAATCACTTAGTTTTGTGTTTAGTGTTTTTCTGTATTCAATTTGCAAAGTGTTATAGATAATTTTAATTATACTGCAATCAAAATGTCAACTTCTAAGGAAAACAGATTCTAATTGACTAGTATTGCTCTTAAGCACTTTCTTATCAAGGAAGTGTTCCCTCTGCAATTCCCTGATAACCATTCTCTGTAAAGACTCAAAGAAGTTCTTAACCTCCACTCGAACTTCCTTTCTTGTTTCAGACCTTTACATCATCTTCATTACCTTCTATGCTTCCACTAGTGAGCTAATGGCTACAAGTAGTTGATATAGAGATAGCTTCAGTTTTATGAGGTCTTCCTTTTTTTTGGAACATTAGGCAGTGAAAGCAAAATAATTTTCTCTACTGTCTCGTAACATCTTGAACTGACAGGCACACACCTCTGTTGGGAGAGAGATACTTAATTTTAGTAAGGCCAGGCCTGCTTCCTATGTCCACCACTATAGGCCTTTTAGTCTTAATCTCAGAAACTCTCAGCTAGCTCTGTCTCCCTCAGTTTGTGTCTAGCAATAACAGTTGTGCAGTGAAGGAAACACACACCTAAACACACACACACATACACAATGCAGAGTCTCATATGTGCAGTGTCTCCTAGTATGAGTAAAATATCACCTGATGGATACATTTGGAGGAGGATGGGTCGAAGAAGAGATTGTCAGGTTTTTTTAATTGAGATATAATTGATACACAACATTGTATTAGTTCCAGGTGTACAACATAATGATTTGATATTTGTATAATAGATACCGCCAAGTGATCTTCATAGTAAGTCTAGTTAACATCCATCACCATACATATGTACAGAACTTTTTTTCTTGTGATGGAAGCTTTTAACATTTATTCTCTGAGCAACTTTAAATATGCATTATAGCATTATTAACTGTAGTCACCATGCTGTACATTACACCCCCATGACCTTTAAAATTTAATTAATTAAATTTTTGTAGCTAGGTCTTTATTTTATGTTATTATTATTATTATTTTAAATTATTCAACTTATTTAAACTAAAACCAAACAAACCAATTCACCCATTTTTTTCCACCACCTATCCCCAGCCTCTTGCAACCACCAATCTGTTCTCTGTATCTATGAGCTTGGTTTTTATTTTATTTTTTAGATTTCACACATAAGAGAGATCATGTGGTATTTGTCTTTCTCTGTCTGACTTATTTCACTTAACATAATGCCCTCGAGGTCCATCCATGTTGCTGAAAATTGCAAGACTTCATTCTTTTTTATGGCCAAATAATATTCCATTTTATATATATGCCACATCTTCTTTATCCATTCATACATTAAGGAATATGTAGGTTATTTCCATATCTTGGCTATTGTAAACAATGCTGCAAAGAACATGGCAGGGTGTGGAGGGCAATATATCTTTTTGAATTAGTGTTTTTCATTTTCTTCAGATAAGTACCCAGAAGTGGAGTTGCTGGATCATATGTTATTTCTATTTTAAAATTTTTGAGGAACCTCTATACTATTTTCTGTAGTGGTTGCACCAGTTTACATTCCCACCAATAATGCACGTGGGTTCTCTTTTCTCCACATCCTTATCAACTCTTGGTTATTTTTTGTCTTTTTGATAATAGCCAAATAGTGAGGTAATATCTCATTAAGATTTTGATTTACATTTCCCTGGTGATTAGTAATGTTGATGATCTTTTCATGTGACTATTGCCCATCTGTATGTCTTCATTGGAAAAAATGACTATTCAGATCCTCTGCCCATTTTTTAATCTGATTATTTGTTTCTTTGCTATTAACTTGTATGAGTATTTTTTTAAAAATTAGTTTATTTTGAATATTTTAATTTTATTTTTTATACAGCAAGTTCTTATTAGTTATCTATTTTATACATATTAGTGTGTATGAGTTCTTTATATATTTTGGATATTAATCCCCTTACCAGAGCTATGATCTGGAAGTACTTTCCCCCATTCAGTAGGTTACCTTTTCATTTTGTTGATGGTTTCTTTTAGTGTGCAGAAGATTTTTAGTTTGATGTAGTCCAACTTGTTTATTTTTGATTTTGTTACCTTTGCTTTTGGTGTCAAATCCAAAAAACCATTGCCAAGACTGATGTCAAGGAGCTCACCATCTAAGTTTTCCTCTAAGGGTTTTATGGTTTCAGGTCTTACATACAAATTTTAATCCATTTGAGTAAATTTTTGTGTATGGTGTAAGATAGTGGTCTAGTTTCATTCTTTTGCATGTAGCTGTCCAGTTTTCCCAACACCATTTATTGAAGACACTGTCCTTTCCCCATTGTATATTCTTGGCTCCTTTGTCATAAATTAATTGACCATATATGCGTGGGTTTATTTCTGGGCTCTCTATTCTGTTCCACTGATCTATGTGTTTGTTTTTATTCAAGTACCATACTGGTTTGATTACTGTAGCTTTGTAATATAGTTTGAAATCAGGGCATGTGATGCTTCCAGCTTTGTTCCTTTCTCAGGATTGCTTTGGCTATTCAGGTGGGACTGTCAGCTTTTAACTCTAGAAGCCTGAAAGTACCGACCTTATAGTTAGGTATATTTCCACACGGCACACAGACATTTATTGAGTATCCATTATGTCTTAGCCATGGGGCTGGGTTCCAGGTGGGAAGTATACAAAGCTAAACTGTGTGCTTGTTGAATTCACTTTCTAGCAATGGAGCTCCCCCCACTCCTGATATGCCTCATAATTTGTGTACCATTAAATGTTTAGTCCAGGCAAAATTGCCAAGTTTAGTTAGTTAGTTTAGTCTTGAATAGCACCTGATTCCCACCTGAAACTGTAAATCGTCTCAGGTTTACTCAGAACTTGGCTTTCATACAGATACCTCACGTTCCATTCTCAATGAAAGGTGAGCAAACCTTGAGGATGCTCTCAGTAGTTCAAGCATGAGCTTAGAAAAGTACACCCAGATGAGGACTGTTGATTGAGAAAGCTTCATATCACTTTCCAGATTGAAAGTGATTGCAAAGAAAAGGACATTTCCACCCACCTTCCCATCTTTCCTTCTGCCCTTCCTTTCTTCCTTCCTTCTTCTTTCCTCATAAAGGCTATAAATGTTAGTATAGTCTGTTGGAGTTTCCAGAAGAATAAGCACTCCACCACACATTGTGCACTTTCTTTATTAATCAGAGTGAGATTGACACTTATGAAATACATCTTAGAGACAGCCCAAGAAATCTCTCAAAATTTCTCCACTTTGTGATTCACTTTTACACGTGACAATTTAGAAGCAGACAGTGATGGGCTACTCTAAAGTAAGTTACAGCCCCCAGTTTAACCGTTACTTCCAACAGAACCTCAATATTCTTTAGAGCTATCAGTTGATCGCTTGTGCAAACTCATGCTGTCATTCCAAACGTTCCGGCCCAGTTTCTGCTGCCAGGAGCTGTTGAAGCTGTTGAAACCTTTCCTTAAGACAGTATGTGTTTTCCCTCTGATGAGGGATTTAATCTGATTTATTGGGGAAATCATTTTTTTGAGAATGATTAACATCTTAACATTAATCCTTTATTTGTCATTTTAACTTCTTAAAGATTTTTACCTTTATTATTTCCCTTTTATTGTTTCAACTTAATGTTTGTTCTAATCTTAACTTAGAAACAGAAGTATAATCTCTTTTATTTATTTGAACTTTTGGGCTGAGTGGGTATAGTTAAAAGAGAAGCGTTTCAAGAAACATGGTCATAGACAAGAAAACAATCCTAATGAGAGTGAACGTGACCCATGTCCAAGCCATAATTTAAAACTCCTCAAATATTACTTTCTTTAGGAAACCTTCCCCAAGATATAAAGTAGGGAGTTAAAGGAACAGGTAAAAATAATCTTTCTAAAATTATCTTTGAGGGTTTTCTTATTTCACTCATGACTCTTATTTCACTCATCGTATATATATTAAGAGCAATGCCTTTTTTTTTCCATCGTAGGGTTTAAGCTTTTTGAAGTGAAATGTGTAAGTTTTGATCTTGAATACAGATCCCAACCCAATTTAGTTGGTCTTTTATACCCCAAGTAATCAAAAGGTCCAAGCTGTTCTTATAAGAACTTCACATCGTATACTGATTCTGATTCCCGTAAACAAATATCAAAACATCCAAGCATATAGAGAAAATCCATCTTGAGGGTTGAAGAAGTAGAATGGGTTATCATATTAACTCCTGGCCCATGGCAAGTCTATTAATGTTTACAAGGAAAATGCATTTCCTTGTTCATTTATTCATTAAACAGTTAATCTTTTCTGCAAGCCTTCTATGTGTAACAACAGCCATTCCAGATCAGGGGCGGTCAAACTACGGCCTGCAGGCCAAATCTGGCCAGCTGCCTGTTTTTGCACAGCCCATGAGCTACGAATGGTTTCCACATTTTGTTGTTGTTTGTTTGTTTTAAATATTTTTAGGCCAAGCCGTGGTGGCATGTGGGATCTCAGTTCCCCAGCCAGGGATTGAACCCATGCCCCCTGCATTGGGAGCATGGAGTCTTAACCACTGGACCGCCAGGGAAGTCCCTCACGTTTTTAAATAATTTAAAAAATCAAAAGAAGAATAACATTTTGTGGAACGTTAACATTGTATGAAATTCAGATTTCAGTGTTCAGAAATAAAGTTTTAATGGAACACAGACACACTCCCATTAGCTATGGTCTACAGCTGCTTTTATGCTAACAAACCAGAGCTGGGGTAGTTGCAACAAAGACTGCATGTCCTACAAAGTCTAAAACACTTACTGTCTGGTCCTTTACAGAAAAAGTTTGCCAATCCCTGTTCTAGCCACTGGGAATTCAACATGAGAAATATAAGAAAAGTTTCTGCACTTATGAAATTACATTCTAATGGGAAAACAAACAAAAAGAATAAATGAACAAGATTGTTTCAGACCTTTGAATGTATGATAAAGACAATGAAACATTTGATGTGATGGATAGTGAAGGTGGTTAATTTAGATGGGGTGGCCAGAGGAGGCCCCTGTGATAGCGAGTCTGAGAGCTGAAGACAAGGAGACAGCCATGAAGCATCTGGAAACAAAGGGTCCCAGTCAGAGGGAACAGCAAGTGGTAGGTCTCAGGAACAGGAAAGCGTGGCTGGATCACAGAGAGATGGGGAGAGTAGTTGGTGAGATCAGAGAGGGAGCTCGGGTTAGGTAGGGGCCAGCTCACAGAAGGCCTCTTAGGATGTCAGGTGTGTATTTTTCTCTATGGGCAAAGAAAAATTCTCTGAAAGCTTTTATGCACAGGAATGATATGATCTGAATTACATTTTAGGAAGATCAACTTGATGATTGTATGGAAAAGAGATTCTAGTGGAAGTCAAAGTGGACACAGACCGTCAGGGGCTGTTGTAGTGGACCCAGTGAGAAAGGGTGGTGGCTTGAATTATGGGTGCAGCTAGGGGGAGGGGAAGAATTGGATAGATTTAGAGCTTAGCTTGGAGGTGAGCTGTCAAGGCTTGCTGAGGTGGAAGGTGAAGGAAAGAGAAAAACTGAGGATTACACTTGGGTTTTTGGCTAAGCTGGTGCCATTTCCTAATGTAAATTGTACTCAAAACTATTAAAATATATGAACTTATGTCTCAAACAGGAGTTCCTATCTATGTAATGGGTGTTTCTCACCCATTACAAGGTATAGATGTAGTTGTGCATCTATACCATGGTGTCTTACTAATTTTTGTCTTTACTCTCTTTCCTGAATGTAGGAAATAATTGATATCATCCACAAAGGCATGTTAACCAAGAGGAAAGACGGCTTTTAACTTCAAGTCCGCGTGTGGACCTCTTTCTGCAGAGACTGAGGAAGAGGTAGGTATGACCATGAAAAACAAGCTTAATACCACTTGTGAAGTTTGCCTCACACAGGTGATCTGTTGTTGATTTGTAGTTAACAGGGAAATAGCTAGATTTCCTTGTGGCATTCTCACTATTGCTCTTAATTCCAGCAGATATTTGGAACATTGATTCGGTTGTTTTAGTTCAGCCTGTTAGAGAAATCGAGTTGATGCAGCCAGCCAGCCAAGCAGCAATAACATGTATTTCCCCCCCGGCTGTAGAAATAGTGTGTTTGCAGAAAGAAAACGTGTTTCTCCCAGTTTTGTCAGCATGATCAAACATTAATGATGTGTATCTGCAAAAAACTGTGAGAAAATTGGGGGTATCATCTTACCAACACTATCATTAAAAAGATGAGAGGAAGAAACTGAGAAACGTTTACTAGATTTTTTTCCCAATCTTCTATAAAAAGAACCAGAACTTTAAACCTCCCCACAGGTGATCATTTTAGTTACACTAATGATCCATAAAGATTACATGATTTTGAACAGTTGCGGTCACTGAAATGGTTGAAAAGATAAAATGAACTGGGTGATAGGATGCTTGTGGTAATCAGCATCAGACTCTGTACAACTTGTGGTAGACTGAGTGTGTGTGTGTGTGTGTGTGTGTGTGTGTGTGTGTGTGGGTGTGGAGAGAGACAGAGAGAGAGAGACGGAGAGAAACTTGAACTTGAGTTCAGGTTTGAGTGGCTAGCTGGGTGATGACAGCCTTTACTGAGACAGGAAACCTGCAGAGGGAAGCCACTTGGGGGATGAGGGGAATGACTTCAGTTTGGGGCCTATGTTGCCTTTGGGTTTCTCATGGATATCCATTTGGAGACATCCAGGAAGTAGTTGGAGATATAGGTCTGAAGTTCATAGAAGAGATTGAGATGAAAGATTTAGGGGGACTTTAGAATCTTGGGAGTAAATAAGATAGCCCAGAGAAAATGTGCATAGTGAAAAAGGCTGATATTTACTCTCTAAGGAATAGGGATAAGAAGAGAAACTTGTAAAGGAGACTGCAAAGGAGCAATCAGAAAGGTCTATACTAAATCACTAGAGTGAAGAACCATAGAAGCCACAGGAAGACTATTTTTAAAAAGTAATCTATGGTGTCAAATGCTGAAGAAAGGCAAGTGATAAAACAACTGAAAATGTACACTGAATTTATTCATACATAGACTTTGGTGATCTTGGTGAGAGCTATTCTGGTAGAGCAATTCATGGCAGAGAAAACTAGATTGCAGTGAATTAAGGGGGAAGTGGGAAGTGAGGGAACAAAGTGAGTACTGTCAAGTTTTTCAGGAAGTTTGACTGCGAAGAGTAGAAATGCAATAGGGCATTGGATTAAAGAGGTCTTGGAAAGAAGATTTCCCCCTTTCCCACCATAAGACTTGAGCCTGTTTAAATACTGATGAGAAGGTTTAATAAGCGAGAGAGATTAATTACAGATTAGCGTCCCAGAGAACACTAGGATGGATTTCATCGTACTTGTCGAGGGTTTAGCTTTATATGCAATGATGGATAGTGCTATTTTTCCAGTAGTAGAAGAGAAACGGAGAGTTGAAAACAAGGGTAGATTTGGTAGGTTAGATAGAAGTTGAGAAGCTCCCTTATGATGACTTCTCTTTCTCCGTGGAGTAGGGGGAAAGGTTATGGGATGGAAGTGCAAGGTAAAGTGTAGCTATCAGAGATTTGAGGGGAGGGAAGTGAGATTAAAGCAGCATGGGAAATGATCATGGCTAAGGAATCCTGGTAGGTTCCCTGACAGCCAGCTTGGAGAGCCCAGCAGAGAGTGATGATCACAGATTTATGATTGCAAATTGCCCGGTTGCTACTTCTCACCTGCACCATGCAACACTGAACCAAACCTGTGAAGTTTCATGGAAAGAGTAAACAGTTGATTGATTGTTCTCCACAGCCACTATGGAGAACAGTATGGAGGTTCCTTAAAAAACTACAAATAGAACTACCATATGACCCAGCAATCCCACTAGTGGGCATAACCCTGAGCAAACCATAATTCAAAAAGATTCACGTACCACAATGTTCATTGCAGCACGATTTACAATAGCCAGGACGTGGAATCAACCTAAGTGTCTGTTGACAGATGCATGGATAAAGAAGATGTGGCACATATATGCAATGGAATATTACTCAGCCATAAAAAGAAACGAAACTGAGTTATTTGTAGTGAGGTGGATGGACCTAGAGTCTGTCATACAGAGTGAAGTAAGTCAAAAAGGGAAAAATAAATACAGTATGCTAACACATATATATGGAATCTAACAAAAACAAAAAGTTCTGAAGAACCTAGGGGCAGGACAGGAATAAAGACACAGATGTAGAGAATGGACTTGAAGACACAGGGAGGGGGAAGGGTAAGCTGGGACGAAGTGAGAGAGTGGCATGGACATATATACACTACCAAATGTAAAATAGATAGCTAGTGGGAAGCAGCCACATGGCACAGGGAGATCAGCTCGGTGCTTTGTGACCACCTAGAGGGGTGGGATAGGGAGGGTGGGAGGGAGACACAAGAGGGAGGAGATATGGGGATATATGTGTATGTATAGCTGATTCACTTTGTTATACAGCAGAAACTAACACACCATTGTAAAGCAATTATACTCCAATAAAGATGTTAAAAAAAAAAGTGAACAGTTGAGTTCACCTGGAGGTGGGGTTTTGCCAAGCAGATGCTATGGAAAGACAAGGGGGTAGGGGAATCTAGAGTACTGGTAAGAGAGAAATCAGAATGTTCAAACCATGAAATCTATGCAGGATAATTATGGAAATTAAGATTGGAGAGGGCTGTTGGGCAAGGAAAGAGTAGCAGAGGACTGAATGTCCTGATAAACTTCCAGCACTCATTCTAGATTCAATATGCATTTGATAGATATTCAGTTGATAGTAGAAATATATAGATGGCTACTTCCAAGCCCAAATACCAAAGGTCATGGGACTCCCACACGTATATCCCATTCCTCCATTACCAACACCTCTCTTCCAACTGGAGGGAACAGTTTATTAAATCAGAATATGTCACCCTGCCTCTGTACCTTTTGTCATAACAATATCCTGTATTAATGCCTGTTCCATTCCTTTTTGCCTATTCAAATCTTACCCATCTTTTAATACTTAGCTCTCCCTTTATTCACAAAACTTTCAGCTGAGGGAAAGCAAGGGGAAAACAAAATTCCCTAACATTTATTGAGCACCTATTATCTTCCAGGAAATGTACCTTTCACATGCAGTTCTAATCTAATTTGGGCACTGGAGCGCTCAACTTCCTTTTGAATGTGAGTTATTTATATTGTCTTTAACATTATATGGCATTCCTCTGTGTTTACTTGATTCAAGAGATTTTTGTGTCTATGTCTTACCCTTATACTGTGTACTAATTTTTTAACTTTTTATTTTATATTGGAGTATAGCCGATTAACAATGTTGTGATAGTTTCAGGTGCACAGCAAAGCGACTCAGCCATACATATACATGTATCCATTCTCCCCTACACTTCCCTCTCATCCAGGCTGCCAGATAACATTGAGCAGAGTTCCCTGTGCTATATAGTAGGTCCTTGTTGGTTATCCATTTTAAATATAACAGTGTGTAGATGTCAGTTCCAAACTCCCTAACTATCCCTTCCCTCCACCCTCTCTGCCCCCGTAACCATAAGTTCCTTCTCTAAATCTGTGAGCCTGTTCTGTTTTGTGAATAAGTTCATTTGTATCATTTCTTTTTAGATTCCGCATATAAGCATATCATACTATGTTTCTCTTTCTCTGACTTCATTCAGTGTGACAATCTCTAGGTCCATCCATTTTGCTGCAAATTGCATTATTTTATTCTTTTTAATGGCTGAGTAATATTCCATTGTATATATGTACCACATCTTCTTTATCCATCTTCTGTTGATGGACATTTAAGTTGCTTCCATGTCTTGGCTATTGTAAATAGTGCTGCAGTGAACATTGGGGTGGATGTATACTTTTGGACCATGTTTTTCTCTGGATATATGCCCAGGAGTGGGATTGCAGGGTCATACGGTAGTCTATAGTATTTTTTTTGATGGCTTAATTATGTTGTATTTTCTGTAGCACCTTTCAGAATGAATTGGACATGGCAGGTATAAATTCTTACTTGATTAAGAATATGAAAATGCAGATAATAGACTAAAAAGAATACGGAAAAAGGAAAGAAATGTGAGTGCCAACCATTATCCCTTGTAAATTCATGATATGTGCTGGGAACTGGGAAAAATTGAGAAATATTGCACTAGTGTTTGAAATATTAATATACCTTCTAAAAGTGGGTAATTTACTGCTCTTTCAGTAGACTCAGACCTGATACATTTATTATAGAATGTCTTATAGCCAATTCTACATAACTGTTTCATTTGAAAAGTAGCCAAATGTGATATATTGGGTGGAGACATAGATTTCTTTTAATTAGTTGTGTTCCAATATATTTATATGAGTTTATAATTCAGTAAAATATAATTCAGTATTTGACTTATTTTGAAAAATGCGCACTCTATAATTTGGGTAGTTGCACATTAGAATATCTGATAAGGGTTTGATATCCAAAATATATGAAGAACTCCTACAACTCAATAACAAAACAAAAACAATCTGATTAAAAAAGAAGGCAGAGGACCTGAATAGACATTTTTCCAAGGAAACCATACAGATGACCAATAGTTACATGAAAAGATGCTCAACATTACTAATAACCAGGGAAGTATACATCAAAACTACAGTGAGATATTACCTCACACCTGTTAGAATGGCTCTTTCCAGACCAAAAATAGAGTTGGTGAGAATATGGTGAAAAGGGAACCTGTGTGCATTGTTGGTGGAAATGTAAATTGGTGTACTCACTGTGGAAAACAGTATAGAGGTTTCCCCCAAAATTAAAAATTACAAACTATATGATCCAGCATTTCCACTTCTGATTATTTATCCAAAGAAAATGAAAACAAAATGAAAAACACTAATTCGAAAGATATATCCACCCCCATGTTCATTGAAGCATTATTTATAATAGCCAAGATATGGAGGCAACTTAAGTGTCCAATGATAGATGAATGGATAAAGAAGATGTGATCTCTCTCTCTCTCTCTCTCTCTCTCTCTCTCTCTCTCTCTGATGGAATATGATGGAATATTACTCAACCATAAAAGAATGAAATCTTACCATTTGCAACAACATGGATGGACCTAGAGGGTAATAGTGAAGTAATACCACATGATTGCACTTATATGTGGAATCTAAAAAACAAAACAAACAAACAAAACAGAAACAGACTCATAGATACAGAGAACCTGATGGTTGCCAGAGGGGAGGTGGGTGGAGGGACAGGTGAAGTAGGTGAAAGGGGTTAAGAGGTACAAACTTCAGTTATAAAAATAATTCATGGGGATGTAATGTACATCATAAGGAATATCATCAATAATATTGTAATGACTTTGTATGGTGACACATGCTAACTAGACTTATTGTGGTGACCATTTCATAATGTATAAAAATATCGAATCTCTATGTTATACACCTGAAACTAATATACTAATGTATGTCAATTATAATTCAATAAAAATTTATGTATTATTTAGTAAAGGTACTATTTAAAGTTAGCTAAAATTTTAAAAGACTTGGCCCGTTTAAAAAAATAGTGGTGTTTATGTCAGAGATGAAAACCAATAATTCAAATTTCAGCAGTAGCAGCAGAGTAGTTTTTTCGAGTTAAGACTGGAATTGGCTCATTAAAGAAATTTTGTAGCATCTCATCGAGAAATGGCTATGAAATTTTCTGTAATGAACCATCAAAACTTTCTTCTCTTCCTTTTCCAAATTCTCCTCCTACTTCATTTTTAGGAGGTTTATAATTTTTTTATATTCAAAAGCTAAGCTTCATTTAAAGGCTTTGCCAATATGATGTTCATTTCATAGACAAATTAATTCAAGCACAGACAAGTTATACATGTCTGAGTTTCTGCAGAAAGTTTTTGCCGGAACTAGCAATGGAACTGGAGTTTCCTATTTGCAAATGAGGTAACTATTTTAGAACGTTACATGCTGTATATTTACTGGGCAAAGGCTGTCAAACTTGTTATACAAAGACAAATGGATCAGTTTTTCTTCCCTTTTTACAGCATTACCATCACCTTCTGCCTGGAGATTGTCATTTTCTTCATTAACCTCAATTATATTTACTAAAAGGAATGTTCATTTTAGTGAAAATTTACAAAGTATTTCAGTATTTTAAATGCTTAGCAGTTTCTTGCCATGGGAAAAGGAGAAGCTTTTTCAATTATAAATTTACAGTGACAGATAAATCATTGAGATGACAAAGGCTAGGCCATTTTAAATTTCATATGTATATATAGTGTTCTGATCCCTGGATATACCGTAAGAGTAGAGTCTATAGAAGCTACCAGAACATAATAATAACTTACATTTGTAAAACAAGTGTCACAACATGTTTTCATATGCTTTATTTTGCTTTCTAAACATAGTTGTTTTTCCTTATTATAATAGAAATACATGTGCATTATAGAAGAATTAGAAAACACAGACACATAAATGGAAGAAAAATAAAATCTGTTACTCTGAGTTAAACTCTTTGGACACTGAGTTTAGTTTCATACCATCCCCCCACCCATGTGGATGTGTGTAGATCATATACATAAAATTTTTACTTGCTTGTACACTTAATAGTTACATTTTACACACCATTATATACTAGTAGCTATATTTTTTATTTTTACAACATTGTTTTTAACAGCTGTATAGTACTTTATTATGTCAGTATAGCCTAATTTATTTAATCAGTTTCTGTTATTGGATAGTTGATTGTTTCTAACATTTTGTTATTACAATCAACACACTGGTAAATATCCATTTACATACAACTTTCTGTGCTTTCTTAATTATTTCCCGAGGCTAAATTTCCAGAAGAGGAAAATCCAGGACAAAGTTCTGGGCATTTTTAAGTCTGATAATTACTGCCAAGTTGTCCTCCAGAAAGTCTTATAATTTGCACTCTGACCAAATACATATGAGACCAAATACACTCTTTCCTCACTAATAGAAATTAAACTATTAATTTGCATTGTCTCATTCTGATTCTTATAATAATTGTGATGTAGACAGAACAGATGAGGAGAAATGTTAATTGTCACACATCTAGAAAGAAACAGGACTGGAACTCAAGTTTTCTGACTTGCCATATCACATATTTCTTTTTTTTTTTTTAACATCTTTTTTGGAGTATAATTGCTTTACAATGGTGTGTTAGTTTCTGCTGTATAACAAAGTGAATCAGCTATACACATACATATATCCCCATATCCCTTCCCTCTTGTATCTCCCTTCCACCCTCCCTATCCCACACTTCTAGGTGGTCACAAAGCACCGAGCTGACCTCCCTGTGCCATGCGGCTGTTTCCCACTAGCTATCTATTTTACATTTGGTAGTGTATATATGTCAATGCCACTCTCTCACTTCATCCCAGCTTACCCTTCCCCCTCCCGGTGTCCTCAAGTCCATTCTCTACCTCTGCATCTTTATTCCTGTCCTGCCACTAGGTTCTTCAGAACCATTTTTTTTTAGATTCCGTATATATGTGTGAGCATACGGTACTTGTTTTTCTCTTTCTGACTTACTTCACTCTGTATGAAAGACTCTAGGTCCATCCACCTCACTACAAATAACTCTTTTATATCACATATTTCTTGCCGTCGTGCTGTCAATGACGGCAATTCCAAGTGAACGGTCAGGAAAGAACCTTTAGCAGGAATTCTTACACGCCACAGCCTGACTCATGTCTGTGTTGCTGGCAGTGCCCTGGCCTCCAGCCATTGGACTGTGGGTGGCACAGTTCTTGTGTTCTGAGGAAAAGGCCGTGTGGTCACCCTGCTTGTCCAGGCCAGCACTGAAGCCAGTGGGAAAGGGAGGAGGAAAGAAAGTTAGAGGCAAAGAGGCAGTGGAGGGTGACCAAATTATAGACCTTGTAACAGCATGTCCCTAAAACCTTTTGAGTCTTGCCCCATTTTATGAGTAAAATAATCCAGGCCATCCATCTGACCTGCATATTTTAAATTAGTTTATTTTTATAATTTTTTAATTGTAAGATTCACATAAATAGGATTCTGTTTCTGTTTTCATTTATACAAGTTATTCAAGGATCCAAATTCTCATAAGTGAAACAGAGGAGGTGGTGAAGGAAAAAAAATTCTCTTTTGAATAGAAAGACATAAAAGTGGGATTTTGTTAATAAGAAATTTATTTATTTATTTATTGGCTGCGTTGGGTCTTCGTTGCTGTGTGTGGGCTTTCTCTAGTTGCAGCGAGCGGGGGCTACTCTTCGTTGTGGTGCCTGGGCTTCTCATTGTGGTGGCTTCTCTTGTTTCGGAGCACAGGCTCTCAGCGCACGGGCTTCAGTAGTTGTGGCACGTGGGCTCAGTAGTTGTGGCTTGCGGGCTCTAGAGCGCAGGCTCAGTAGTTGTGCTACACACGCTTGGTTGCTCCGCGGCATGTGGGATCTTCCCAGACCAGGGCTCGAACCCATGTCCCCTGTGTTGGCAGGTGGATTCTTAACCACTGTGCCACCAGGGAAGTCCCAAAAGTGGGATTTTTAAATTTTTTGTATCATATCATTTAGTAAATTTAAATCAAGTTTAAAGAAAATTAAAAAAAATAGAATAGCGATGTGTTTAATCATACAGTTGTTTGCCAAGTTCTAAAATGTATTTGGCTATAGAATTGTGTTAGAAAACTGTTGTGCAGAAGTGCAAGCAGCATTTGTTAGGGGCTAATAAACCAGATATACTAGTAGGTGTTGTAGGGTTAGTGAGATGAAATAGTTACAGGCTCTGTCCTCAGCAGCCATCTTGTAGTGGCCAGAAGGTTGCTCCAGGAAGCTTTCCTGACCGTTAAAATCTGTTCTCTGATCACTAAACCTACTTCATAGATTGAAGTCATCTATTTACGTGTCTGTTACACCCACTAGACTGTGAGTCCCTTGAGGGAAGGAATTGTGTTCTGCTGCTTACTGTGTCCACCATGAGAGGCTGTATAGAAGAGGGTCATAGAAACTTAATACAACACAACTATACCAGAGGAAACATAGCATCATATTTTACCATTTTGGGGGAAGGAATTATTTTTTGATTATTATGTTCACTACCTCTCAAAAATATTGGGCTATACTTTTCAAATTTATTAAGGTAAGATGATATATTATTAAATTTCAGTTCTTATTAATTTTGCAAACTTGGGCATATCATTTATGTTCTCAGTTTTTCTCATCTGCAGAATAAGGGTGTTAGACCAGACCAATAATTCTCAACTGATGTTGGGGAAACCTATCCCAATATTCAGGGATGGAGTAGAACACCTCAGAATCTTAGGATATTGTGGTTTGAAAAAACATACTCAGTATCATTATATAATTTTAAATTTGTAAAATAAAAAGAAAGGCTCTATTTCTATAATATTAAACAATAGAAAAAAGAAGTATCCTGGAAAATGTTGTTATCCAGGCTTCTCAGAGGTTGTGGGACAACTCTTCCCAGGAAGTTGTATAAGAAACTCTAAGGTAGGTGTGGGAAGGGTCATAATTTACATTTTTTATGGCTTTCAATGAGTTCAGTAAAGTTAAGAGACACTGCACTAATCCAGAGAAGCTCCAGTCACCTAGGATTTCATCGTGGATGACGTAAATCTTGTTTTTCTTTGCATGCGTTGGCAAAGTTCAGTCACCTTTGTTTTTTTTAAACTTATTTTGAAGAGAGGCAAAATCTATAGATCATATTAATATTAGGCTGAGAAAGATAAAGAGGATAAGAAAACCAATCAGACTGAGTTATTGAAGAATTGATGTATAGAACTGCTCTTACTTCTTGGACTCACCTACGTGATCCAGGACAGGCTGATGGTTTAGTTTAATTGTAGCAAGATCTTGTGAGAGAACTGAAACCCAGCATAGTGGATTTGGGTGATGGGGTGCTGTATTTTTAAGGGACTACAGGCTGTGTTCTCATAGTGCTTGGGGTCTTATTTGAAGGAGTGTTTTAAGGGTTAAGTACTTGCTGTTTGGCATCTGAATGACTTCCCCCTACAATAAAGTGCTTCCAGGTCAAAATCGACTTGATTTTCATATAACTTTCTGGTTGTGAGTATCCACATCACAACAAAAGTATAAAGTGATTAAAAATGCCCAGTACAAAATAAAAAAACAAAGATTGAAATGCCACCCCATTGCGGGAGTTGATACAAAAGTCAGTTCTTGCAATCTCCTCTTCTCTGGGGCTCTCTCAGATGGCTAGTGCAGGAGATAGCTGTGCTTTTTATACGCTGTGACTTTTGGAGGCCTGGTCCATGCCTTCAACCCCCAGTCCCTCGATGACTTGGCCACACTCCTGTGGTCACAGGAGTCAACAGTATCCTGACGTCCTCAGTTACAAGCCAACCTGGGTTACTTTCACCTTCCATTTTGCCAGTGTGTCCCTCAGATACGCAGAAGCAGAATCCGTTTGTCCTGTCTTGTGGTATTTTAAGCTCTGATTCTAAACTACTGCATAACTTTCAACTAAGTTAGGGCATAGTTCAATTTGGGGCATGGTCCACAGATTTAGAGTAGCATTTTTAAAATTCGACTTTTTGACCTAAATCTTTAAGTACCTCTCAGTTTGGGTCTTCTGAAAAGCAGATGTCAAGGTAGATTAGATGAGCAAGAGATGTGGGGGGGAAACATCGTGAAGGAAAAAAGGGAGGAAGCACGAATAGGCCAAGAAGAGCCTTGAGTCCTTGATGCAGGTCTGTGAAAGGAGAGAGGGAAGGGAGGATTGGGTTGGAAGGAGCCTCAGACCACAGTGTAGTTCTGAGGAAGTCTCAGCCCGGCTAGTGAGGAGCCCTGAGCTCTCTGAGCTCGAGTGTCCCATTAAAGGAATCCTGTGTCAGGCTGAAGTGACCTGGGCCTACTGCCGCCACCGTGCTCTGTCATTGTCTGGGGGCAGCCAGTGGGAAGTGTGATCTAACTTGAACACTGCACTGGATCCACAAGTGACCATTTGAGGCTGTCCGTCAGCTATGTTCCCTGCAGCAGGTCCTCTGGAAGGGAGAGTTGAAAGGGGTACCTCCACAGCCACTGAAGTATCCAAAGGTGGCACCTTAAATCTCAGGGTCCTCAGCAGAACTTTCTAAAGGTTATTGGCATTATTCCTTCTACTCTCCACTCCCATCTCCTGCCAAACTCATGGCAATTCCTTCCATTCCTAGACTGTCAATACCCACAGAGCAAGCTTAGACAGGGAAGCTACACCTCCAGGGGCTCACTTTTGTTGGTTTTTACTTCCTAGCCAATAAAATCATTCCTTAAAAAAAAAATCCTAATTGTCCACAAACATTTCAGTGGTGAAATTCCCAGCACTGTGTTAAATACAGAGGACACAAGATAAGTAAGACACCTCAAAGGACTCATACCCTAGAGAGGGTGATGCACAAATTAGCATACATTTTAATAATGTGATAAATAGAGGAATAGATTGAACACAGAAGAGAACTAACTTGACCAGCCTGGGTGAAGTCTGAGCAGAGTCTCCAAGGACAAATACAACTTAGACAGAAAAGGCAGGTGGAGGCAAGTCTAGGCAAAGGCAAGAAAGTATGAAGAACAGACTATAAGAAACATGGTGTTCCTGGAGGATAAAGGGAAGGCTTATGAGGTAGGCAGGATCCAGATTTATGCTTGGGAACTTGTACTTGATTGTGTTAGCCATGGTCACCTGTGTGTTTTGATTGTGTTAGCCATGGTCACCTGTGCATTTTACAGGTGTGGCAGAGGATTTGGATGGGCAAGACGAGAGAACAGTAGGAAGCCACTGCCTGTCAACTATTTATTTCCATCCATTGGAGGACAAGAGTCCTGGGGAAAGATTGCCTGCTTTGCATACAAAAGACATGGGTTCTAATCTCAGCATCACAGTTTACCATAGTTTTTAGGCGAGTCATGTAACTCTAGAAATGGAAGTTTCTGTTACTTAAAAACTGGCAATCATGATACTTGCCCTGACTCCTATTGAGTTGTCGTGAGGATCAAGTCGGTTGAGACAGGCCTCTATGAAGGCACTTTGCAAACTTTCAGCACTGTAAAAAATTAAGGGGCTGTTATTATGTGCTGCTCAGGAAGTAACAGGCACCTGGGAAAACCCACAGAGTGTGGTTTTGTAAGAAGTTGCTCAGCCTCCAAGAGAGAAAATGCCTGGCTTAACATTGGCCAAGAGGAACATGTCTGGGAAATTACGACATGGGGGAAAGCAAGTGTGGCTTTCTGTTTTGTTTTCAGAGATTACAGTTTCTTGTCATTCTCATTGTTTACCCTACCTCACCCAGGGTGGTTTTGAAGTGAGAGGAAGCTGAGGCAGGGAGTATTAATAAGGTAAAGCAGATGGTTAAAATTTACTTGGTGTAACAAATAGAAACTGAACCACTTTAATGTTGGGAAGATAGTAAGCTAGACATTGGTTACATAAATGGGCACATGTGTAGGGATGGAAAACAAATTCAGCTTTATCAGAAAATTCTCTGCCTTCCCAGGAGCCTCATGGGGTCCTCATCCTCTCACAGTGTCAGGGAGAAGTAGCAGTACAATATCAAATAAATAAAACTTGCCCTAACACTTCTCTTCTGGACAAATTTTTTAAAAAATTCTTTCTCTTATTAGCTCTCTTTTGTTGACGGTTTGTTTGATTCTTAATGAAAAAAACCACTATCATCGACCTACTCACTGTTGGTGAGACTCAGAGGCCAGGCCTTTGACATATTATCAATATATGTCCTTATAAATATATTACATATTATAAAGGTATGAAAAAAATCTCTATTTAAACAATTCTACTTACAGACCTTTCCTGGAATACCATTGATCTCCTAAAAGAATTGACTATTCTATGAAGAAACTCTTGTTTTTTTTTTTTGATAGAGAAATCCACAGGAATATCTGCATGTGAGTTGAGACAATTGGTTCCTATAGGGGACTTGTTGGCAAAAATGTTAATTATTTTTTCTTGAATACACATATGATAGGTTGATCTTTGCCAACTTAAAATAAAAAAACTAAGGGACTTTTTAAACTTGTATGACCTGTGAGAGATGTTTTGGAGAACAGAGTGGCTAAGTTAGAGATCGATTCATTTGATACCAACATCACCCACTTTTGGCTTTCTCTTACTGAATTTTACAGGTGGAAAGCTAAAAATAATATTCCTCAAAAACCCCTGGAGTTTAACTTTGGTGAGCAACCTGGCCTAAGTCATGCAAATGCAAGTATTAATTTTTTTTATCGCTGTGTAACAAATCATACAAATTTAGTGGCTTAGAGTAACATATATTGGCGTATAGTTTCTACAGATCAGAAGTACGGGCATGGGGTAGCTGGAGCCTCTGCTCAGGGTTTCACAAGGCTGAAATCAAAATGTTAGCCAGGGTTTCACTTTCAGAGTTCTCTTCCAAGCCCACTGGTTGTTGGCAGAATTCAGTTACCTATAGTTGTGGGACTGAGGTCCTTGTTATCTTGCTGACCATCAATCGGGTTGTTCCCGGCTCCTAGAAGTTTCTTGCACTCTTTGCTCTGTGGCCCTCTCCACAACATGGCAGTTTGCTCTTCAAGACCAATAGGAAAATGTCTCTGGCTTTGAACTTCTGACTTCTTTTAAGGGCTCACTTAATTAGGTCAGGCCCACTCAGGATAACACCCCCTTTTGATTAAGTCACAGTCAGCTGACTGGAGACCTTAATTACATTTGCAAAATCCCTTTTTGCCATATAATAGAACACAATCGTGGAAGTGCTATTCCATTGTATTTACAAGTCCTGCTCGTACTCAAGAGGGTCTTGTACAGTGCATGTACCTCAGGAGCAAGAATCTTGGGGGCCGTTTCAGAATTCTGCCTACCACAATGTGCCATTTATAGATAGAAGTAACCAAGGTGAGGTAGGGAGATTGTACCGTTCAGCAAGCACAGTGGCATTGATGCTGCTTTTAAAAAAGGAGAGTTTCTGTTTCTGTTTCCTAGTGCCACGTGTGCCAAGGAGTGAGAAGTAGCAGAAAAGGGTTTTTTTTTTTTTTTTTTTTTTTTTTTGCTAGAACGACTAGCAAAAATGTAGTTGAGCATTTTTTCTGGACAACTTTGTCCTGTGTTTTCCTTGGTAACATTCCTTGGTTCTTTGGTCCTCCCATAGATGGTATAAGCTAATGATTACTTAAATCTCTTTCTGCTTAAACTAGCTATAGTGAATGCTTTTATCTGCAACATAAAGCCTTGATTGATACAACAGGGTCAATAATGACCTCTTTTTATATATCCATTAAATGTGTGTCATTCTGTATTGCCTGTATAGATACATAGAACTTTAGAGCAGGAGGGACACTTTCAGATCTAGAACTTTTAAAAATATATTCTATAGAACACTTGTAATAGAGTCCAGGATATGGGGATAGTTTTTTGGGGAAAAAGTATTCGATAGATCTGCCAGCTTGGAATACACCATACGCACTTAGAGGTTATGATACTCATTAGCATATGAAAGACTGAGAGATGCTACAGAAAAAAAAATACAACCCAGTCCAAAACCATTAGACTTTTCTTGATCCAACAAAGGTTTCCCAAGCCAAGGCCCCAAAAGGCTTCCCTGGTGTTGCAGTGGTTAAGAATCCGCCTGCCAATGCAGGGCACATGGGTTTGAGCCCTGGTCTGGGAAGATACCACATGCTGCAAAGCAACTAAGCCCGTGTGCCACAATTACTGAGCCTGCGCTCTAGAGCCCACGAGCCACAACTACTGAGCCTGCGTGCCGCAACTACTGAAGCCCGCGTGCCTAGAGCCCATGCTCCACAACAAGAGAAGCCAGTGCAATGAGAAGCCCGCGCACCGCAGCAAAGAGTAGCCCCCGCTCGCCCCAACTAGAGAAAGCCCGTGCGCAGCAACGAAGACCCAACACAGCCAAAAAAAAAGAAAAACTCAGTTCCAAAAAAAAACTAAGTCACCAAAGTCAGCTGGTGGGTTAGTGATAGAGGGAGGGCTTAAAACTAAGCTAGCTAGGTTCTTCTGACTCCCAGAAACATGAAGCTTATTCCTTACATCTGTGTGAGAATTAAGCTTCAATGAATATAAACACAGTCTTATTAAGAAGTAGGAGATATAAATAGTTCCACCAGATAT
Organism: Aethalodelphis obliquidens; assembly: GCF_003676395.1. Classification (NCBI taxonomy): domain Eukaryota; kingdom Metazoa; phylum Chordata; class Mammalia; order Artiodactyla; family Delphinidae; genus Aethalodelphis; species Aethalodelphis obliquidens. The sequence continues at coordinate 45,452,971 of NW_020837947.1, forward strand.
ATTAGTGATGTCTCTATGAAACCTGTCATAACTATTAAAGAAGCTTGGAATCTCACACATGCCCACCGCAGCAGGTGACTGCCAAGAGAGTGGACACGAAGAGGATGTTTCCCTGCCTCGCTGTTAATCACACAATAGCCTTCCCTGGGTGCCAAGGCCAAGCGCTCCCAGACCACAGGCAAAAGGAGCTTGTGATTTAGGCTCCGGGACTTTTTGGTAACTGTAGCAGTTATCCTCCATGCAGACATTTTGGGATTAGGGCTTGTTAGAAAATGAATTGCTTTAAAATAATTTCAAAAGGAAAATGAAAAAAAAGTATTAAGCTTACGACAAAAGGCAATATGGATCGTGTGCATAATAGAAACCTGATTCCCGGATCAGAACGCTTGTAAGTGCACGACTCTCCCACATTCCAAAACGTAAATCACATCGTACACATCTGACCCAGAGAGAAGAGGTTCCAGGAGGTGCATATCCTCAGCATGAGAACAAGGAACCATCAGTGTTACAAGCACAGCTCACAGTCAGCTGGCTGGCCTGACACACCTTGGCATTTATTGTTCCCCGAGGCCACGTGGCTGCATCATGAGAGGCAGGGGTGGATGTGGGTGTGCTGAAGCAGCTCCAGTCCGCAAGCTTCCCCCACCCACCTTTGCTGTTCTTGGAAGGAACTAAGATTAAATAAAGAATTTAGTCTCCATGACATGTTTACTATTGGGAAGGTTTCCCCTGCAGGGCAGAGAGGTAGGCTAACAGGTTAGACTTCTTGCATTCTCTACTGGGGCATCCCTTTCAGCAGCATAGTTTTTCCTTCCTTTTGGTAGCAGCATTTCTAAAAGGACTAGGGCACGGGTTCAAAACCAAAACCAAAACCCAGCAAACTATCCTCACAGCAATCTTTTGTAGCCACTGAGGCCCTTAAAAGAGAGAAAATGGTAAACAAACCCAGCCATTAAATGAGTCATAAAGGGACTCACACGACCACATACCACCACCACAATTCTATGGGAAAAGTTTCCACGTACGTGAGTATTCTCTGGGGTTTGTGGTATTCCTCAGAGCTTGGACTGGGGCAGGACTGTGCAGTACCCTGTGAAAGGCTCCAGGCTTTGTGGGGTTACCTTTCTTGTGCTTGAGGAGTCAGAAGAAGGCAAACTTAGGAGCTTGGGTAATGGCATAGGCAATGGCATTTAGTCTTCCGTGCCTCGTGTTCAATAGACGTTTTCTGGCCTTTGTGGTTCAGCTGTTGAGCCTCCACCCAGATGCTTTCAAACTAAAGCTGTTAGGCCAATGGAAGTGGGTTGTGTGGATACTCTTGAGGACTACAAAAGAGATCTTGTTTCTAGTAAAAAACGGCAAAGCAAGCATCCAAGGAATGGGATGTATTTCAGCTTTTAACTATTATTCCGGGACATGCTTACGGACGAGCAAAATAATTGGCAAAAGAGGTTTCAAGCTCAAAAAGTTGGCATATTTGTTAATCAAGAAGTAAATAATATTTTCCTCTTCTGTTGTCCTCAAAACTGGGCTCCAACTATATTTAGTCTATAATTGATAAGATGTAATGAACATTTTAAGCAGAAAGATTTAAAATGTGATCACCCCCATGCTTCGTCAGATCGTGTACAATCAGGACAGAGTTCTCCTGTGAGAGAGAGCATGCACACTGGATGCAGATGGATGTACAGATATATTTCCGTTCTATCAATGGGATAAAATATTTGCAGCAGGCAGGGATGTCCAGAAAACTCTGAAAATCCAAGTTGTTTGCTGTCTGTACAAGGCTTCTGCCTTTCAGTATTACACAAAGGGTCTCTAGGAAGAGTCTGGTACCTACTCCCCAATTCCAGGATGACATGACACTTCACTGTATGAGGAGCTCATTCGTTAGCATATTCTTTATTGTAAGAAGTATGGGTTCACTTCTCCCTGTGAATTGTTTATGACAAATTTGTATTAAGAAACGACTTTGAAACAGTAAGGTTTCCAGACTTGTGATGGTATAGGAGACCATATTTTCATTCCTGTTCTTTCTGTTATCTGATAGCTTGAATTCATTTCAATCAACCAAAACCAAAATGAAATCAATTCCTTTAAAACCTTTGATTTATAATAACCTGAAGAATAAAAAGGAAGATGTGTTGGAGGTTTTCAGTAGAATAGACGGGTGTTTTCCCCGTCACTGCCACACACCAGGGTCTCCAGTTCAAACTCCAGGAAGGCGACAACAAAGGTGTTGAGGGTGTGGATAAAGTTCCCCAATTATTTTTCTTTTCTTTTCTTTCTTCTTCTTCTTCTTTTTTTAATCAGGCTGTAACCTTAAATGAATGTCTTTCTGGTCCAAAGCAGGAATGACTGCTAAGGATTTCAAATGACCACTCAAACAATTTTATCGGGCCCAGTCATGGACAGACTTTTGATAAGTGAGTGGGGAAAGCTGATAGCCCTATTTCAAAGCAGGCCAGACTAAGGTGGCTCCCAGGAATTTTCAAGGAAACACTCTTAAACGTCGCCTATAGCCTGCGGTGGATGCCTTTGTCCTGTACTTTGGACTCTTCACTGCTATCCTAACAGGTGAGGCCCCAGATGCAAATATTTGGTTTGACCCTTTCTTACTGTAAACACTGCAGCCCTCAGTATGACGTGAAGTATAGAATTTATGGCTATTTGCTCAGACATTATCAAAGCAATTATAAATTCTACTTTCTGGTTATTTCTCAAGGTTCACTAGCCTGGTTGCCATTTTGGGGAAGGAATTTGGTCAAGGTAGGTGAATAGAAAGTTCGGGGATGACAAATAGCAATAGTACAAATGACTCTCAGGACTCAGCATTTACATTCAGACACAAAGTTAGAGCATGGAGGACTCTTCCAGTGAATCCAGATTTCACATCAGCTCAATAAGTAATGAGCTCAGTAGGGTATACATCAAAATGAACCTCCACACAAGTTTTTCCTCTCTACTTTTTGTTCATGACCACGTGTGATGGTTCTTCACCACCTTCTTTGTTGCTTGAATCTCATCTTGTATTTTTTTTTTAACTCAATATTTTTTCCCCTTTTTCTGTAAGCAAAGAAAAAGCCTCTCCCTGTAGATTTCAAGCATCAGGGTAGGTCCCTTTGGTATGAAGACATGGTTCAGCAAGTAGAAAAAGCATGAATTGTGGAATCAGCCTAGCTGCTTTCAAATTCTGGTTCTTTCACTTACTAACTGAAAACATTGGGAAGGTAATTAACTTCTCTGTCTCCAGTACTTCATCTCTCAGAGATAGTATCTAGTTTTCACTTTGTTTAGGGATAAAACAAGAATATCAAGCCCACAGCCCAGATTCAGTTCCTCAATACATTTTTTTCCTTCTCTTGTATTTCTGTGATATCTGCTTGCCCCAGCACTTTCTGCTCACACTTAGTATATAACAGGCATTTAAACGTGTTAGTTAAATATAGTAGAGATATATATGCTGTTTGAGAGCGGATTGGAAGGTTTAGAAACTGTCAGTTTGTAAGAGTTTGGAGAGACTCAGTTCTTAAAAAGCCTGCCTTCCCCTGGATCAGGGATCAAGAGGTTGTTATTTCTTGCTGAATGCTTCTCAAGGTAGTTGCCTTAGCTCCCTACTTTCCTGTGTAGATGCAGCCTTAATATTCTATCCACATTGGTATGTTTAAATCTAGAAATAGTTTCGTCAAGAGGTACGTGGAGTAGAAGAAGAAGATAAAGGGAGAAAATCAGGGAGAAGGAAAATGAAGAGCAAAGTCCTAAGAAGCAAACTGAATGAAATAAATTTAAAACAACAAAATTCCATTTAAGCAATATGATTACTGTAGCATAGAAGCGGTGAGGTCAAAGACTTGGGTAGACATGATCAAGTCTAGTGCAGGCTTGGGTGTTGAGTGACGTCAGCAAATGTAGATTCCCCAGTGAATTAGAAAGTTGAGGGATTGGGCAGAAAGTTTAATAAATAAAAGGAATCAATCCTGCAATCTGAAATTACAGACGTGCACGGCTGAGTTAGACGTATAAAAGACTTGTTGAAATACAGAAGCTAATAAGGGGCAGCGTGGAGAAGCAACGCCATTTGAGTTACTGATTCAAACCCTGAGACGGGCTCATTGGGGAGAGTTTTGCATGATATATGTATCTATCATAGATAATATTTTAATATTGCTGTGTGTGTTGATATTGGGATCTTCTTTTCATCAGCTCTGTATGTCACTCAGCTCTTGTTCCTCTCAAGGACATTATTCCCCTTAAAACACCATAAACATACTTTAATAAAAATCTCTAAGTTAGGGCTTCCCTGGTGGCGCAGTGGTTGAGAGTCCACCTGCCGATGCAGGGGACACGGGGTCGTGCCCCGGTCCGGGAAGATCCCACATGCCGCAGAGCGGCTGGGCCCGTGAGCAATGGCCGCTGAGCCTGCACGTCCGGAGCCTGTGCTCCGCAGCGGGAGAGGCCACAACAGTGAGAGGCCCGCGTACCGGAAAAAAAAAAAAAAAATATATATATATATATATATATATATATTTTTTTTTTTTTTTCACTAGAGGCAAAATGAAGTTATTGCCTGTGAGATCCTAAATTCTTAAGATAAATATGTAAAATCTAAGGTCTATATAATACACTGATATTAGAAGCAAGATTTTGATACCTATATCCCTACTCCTAGTTGGAAAGGTGTTTTTTTTTTTTTTTTGTGGTACGCGGGCCTCTCACTGTTGTGGCCTCTCCCATTGCAGAGCACAGGCTCCGGACACGCAGGCCCAGCAGCCATGGCTCACGGGCCCAGCCGCTCCGCGGCATGTGGGACCCTCCCAGACCGGGGCACGAACCCGCATCCCCTGCATCGGCAGGCGGACTCCCAACCACTGCACCACCAGGGAAGCCCCCGGAAAGGTGTTTTTTAATAGTTGCTTGAAGCCACTTCGATACTGGTTTGGTGTAAGGAGAAGGAAATACCATGTAAAAGCTTCATCATTGGGTGTACGCTGTACTTAGGAGCTAGCTTAGACCATGCTGTGGAACAAAACAGACAAATGTTTTGTATATCATTTGAATTTGGTGTGTATAACATTTTGATCTGGTGTATCCCGAAAAATCATAGACTGAGGTATACCCTTTTACAGGAGAACATATCAGAATTAATATTGGATTAATGGTTTGGGGGAGGGGGAGGAAGTAGGAGTTATTATCCTCCCATCTCTATTCCTGTGCAACTGAAATTGGTCAAAAAATTTATTCAAAGTTGACAAGCTCAAAAAAATTATTTAAACTGCAGGAAGGCAAATGTAAAGGCTGACATTGAAGGATTGCTATGGGCTTTGCCCTGAGCCTGCTCTCCATTTGGGAATTAGAGGCATTTAAAGATAGCACGTATACCTGGATTAGCCTGAAGTGCCTTTCCCAGACTGTTTCTGCAGGGAGATGGGGGTCAATGTTTCCTCCCTGTGCACAGAAGGGTCAAACCAGGAACACATTTTTTTTTTTCCAGGAAATGGATTTTGATTATGTTATGAAAATGAGTGCAAACATTTGTCTTTCGCTGTTTCTCATTGGTTCTCCATAGGCACAGACTCCGAATGACAAGTCAATATTTAATTATAGACTTCATGACCTGTTTTGAATATTTAAAAGACAGACCTTACGAGTTAGTAGCTGCCTGTCCACGGTGTACAGTGCACTAAAAGGGAAAAGTAAAAAGTAGCTCTAAGCTGTTTTTACAATAATTTGGGAAATTAAATGAGAATAAAAAGTCTATGCCCAAGGTTTATGTTTGTTTCTTCTTCCTGTGCTTCTTTTTTCTTAAATCTAACAAATTTCTTAATAGGTTTGTCCAGAGGCAATGACAAAGTAGGGGGTGAGAAGGAAGTATAGGAAAGCTGGCAAGGAATCAGCAAAAGGGAAAACAAAAAGGAAATTCATAATGAACAATCTTAACTACTCACATTTGAAGTAATAAAACTGCATCTAAGTTGATGTGAATATTGAAAAACCCAATGAAATCAAAGGTGCAGGGGTAACTTGTTTGCTCAAGTATGGAAGCTAATGTACTATTAGTTAATATGCAACTGATCTAACATGCTCTCTGAACTCTAGCAGAATTCTTAATTTTATTTCAGTTTTAGCTCTAGTTCAGTTTAGTAAATATTAGTTGAGCATTTGCTGTGTTATAGACACAGCCGGAAACTGGTGACCTCACGTAAGCCCTGAAAGAATTCCAGTGTAGTTGAAGAGATGACAAGTAAGCAGAAACTTTTGCTATAATAAAACAGGATGCTGTAAGATAAAAGGGTATAATAGACATGATTGCTAATTTAAAAATATTTTTTGTTTAAATCCAATTTGAAGGATGTAATGGCCAGATGTAGGATGAACTAGGACCCTGGAAATAGCTAAGCATAGTGGTGAATCCTAAAGGACTCTGCCCTTCTGTGACTGAGCAAATTACTTTATTTGTAAAAGACTCATTATGTTTAAAATACAGGCATTTTCTTTTAAAATACATACGTCATATAGTAATTCTGAAGCTCAACCCCTGTTACGTATTATCATGATTATATGCAATTATTAGTTATTGAACTAATACTATTTCGCCATGTTTACATAAAACTATGGAAAATAATTAGATCCAAGCAGTAGATCATAGAATGCTTTAACTTTATACACTGTGGGTTTATGAAATATATGTTTAGTCTTCCAAAATATCCAGATGTTTGGCTTTTCCTGGAAAAATCGCTGCTTGTGTTTCTCTCTTTTCATTCAGATGCTTTGGCACCACATAGACTTTAATGTTTCTGTTGTCAAGATGTGATTAGAACTTTCTAAATTATTGTCTATGGTGTTCAGCATTATTTATGGTCGCATTAGATCTGACATCACGCATTTAATAGTCGCTTCAGAGTTTTTAAGATTTTCGTACGATACAAAATTTGATGCCAAAGCTTTTATAGCAGATGTGTTCAATAGGAAAAACCTTTATGAGAAATTCCCATCTGCATATTAGTCATCTCCCATCAATGTGCTTCTTCCTGATCCAGTTTATGTCTGCCTTCTCCAGCCTCCAGAGTTAAGGCACCTTTGGCCAGTCATGGCCATGCTGGCTGCATTAGGAGTTAGGCATTACAGGGTCTGGCCCTGTCTTCAGGCTCACTTGTCACCTCCTCTCACAGGCTTTGGACCTACCTTCACCTCTCCCCAAGCACCTCCAGCTATGGCTGGGTCTCTCTGGTCCCAGGGGACCCTGTCCCGAGATCCTCCACCAGCAGTCCCACCGGCCTGAGTGCCAGCGCTTTTGTTTTTCTCTTTTCAAACCAAGTGTTCTCACATAAACCTTTATTTTTTTAATTTAATTTTTTATTTATTTTTATTTCTTTGAAACCTTTATTTTTGAGGGTTTATCATTTAGTGTTCTTTCCCAGGTTCTGTGGGAAATACATCCATATCTCTCAAATTTGTCAACTTCATTGGACTCTCCCAAATTTCTTAAAGACTCATTTTGTCTGAAAAAACCTTTTGGAGTCTCCCCTGTCCCTTCGGTGTGACTCATCAATGGAATCTCCCTGTTTTTCCTTGCCTGGATGTTAGAGTGTAGCATAAGCCCACCAGGAATTTCCATAACTTCTTGTCCACTCTGAGGCTTACCAAGTTGTTGAGCTCACTTCCTCATTTCAGGGATTGTGGAACTAACTCAACAAAGAGCCAAAATTTAGAGTGGCTGTCAGTAGAATGATTTCCAAACAACACTGTGAATGAGGTTGTTTGCCCTTAGAGATCTTATTCACCACTTGCCCCCCAATATTTCCCATGTTCAGATCAATAGGCTTTCCAAACAAGTTTTCCCCTTTCATCCTCCCCTCTCTGCCACATCTCCCATCAGTAACATTTCACATCCCCTTAGCACTTTTATTAGTCCACAGGGCCTCTTCCTGAAGGTCACATTAAGATGTGTTAATAGTGGTTTAGTGGGTTTCCCTGCCAAGGAGTCTTTAAAAAACACACACTTTTCAATGAGAAGTGAAGTGAACGACCAATGCTCTCCTAAGCAGGGGAATTTTGGGCATGGGGGTATCTAGATGAAGAGTGAGTGTAAGGGTTTAGTGCTTTCCTGTACTCATCAAAAATACCCCAGACGAAGTCCCACTGTTTTTTGTTTGTTTTGTTTTTTAAACTGGTTTTGCCAGATATTTTATTTGTGCTTCCAACAGCACTCTGAATCTGAAAACTCAAACAATCCCCATGCCCGAGTAGGAGAATCAAGTCTGTTCAGCCCTGTCTCTTCCCCCAGGATTCCCTAGACATCGTTTTGAGTTTTGCAGACACAGCCCTTGACCCTTCGTTGCATAACTACCCTGGAGGGAGAGACGTTCTCTGCCCTTCGCATAACCTTGTTCTCTTTTAGACAAACAGCTCTGCAAGATTAAATACACTTGAGGGAGAGTGACATTACTGAGGAGACGATAGTTAGTTGTTCCCTCAAAATCCAATGGGCTGAGATCCAGGAACATTTGGGGAAATAGAAGTAACTCATTGCAAGCTAGCCAACCAGTGGCTTAAACTCTTTTACTTGGCGATTTCTTCTGAGCGTGTAGTTCAGTTGCCTTAAGATTCATCTTGATATTAACAGGCTATTTAGGATTTTAACAAGATTATTTAGAGACTCAAAACCTTTCTGAGCTTATTTAACAGATGAATTCTATCAGGATGGGCAAAGTGTAAGTGGCTCCAAAGTGAGGTGCACATTCCCCTTGATTTATTGAGGTACAGAGGGGAAATAATAAAAATATATAGATGAAAAAATAAATAGATGAATCTTTAAATATAAACTTTTAAAAAATTCTATTTTTGTGAATGCTTTATATTGTTCATAACATATTGGTAGTACAGTTATGTAACTCATAAATAAAAACAGGTATATTGGGGTACATGCTTATTTATTTTTAACTAGTAAGAAGGAGGGATTTAGTAAGACAAGAGCACCTTGGCTTTAATACCCAACCCCCTCCAATCCATGCATTATAATGAAGGTGGGCTCTCCATGTAAGCAGTCTACCCAAGAAAATGAAGAGGTAGTCGTGCCTCACTCAGAATCCAAAGTTTATCTCCGAATTCTAGCCACCTCTAGAAGTGGAAGCTGGGTACAGTTACCTAGAGAGTCCAGTATTAGTTTAGATAAAGTTGAGGGCCGCTCTTGAAGGAAAACATTTCTTTTTTAAGCCAAGGCACTTTTTTTGCATAATCCTTTAGTATCATGACAGTCACACATCCCCACCAGATACTTATAAGTGCTCACAGGGGAGGGATTTGAGGAAGCCAGATGGGTGGAAATCAGAGTGCGGAGTATGGATGTTCATGACGATTACCTACAATCTGTCCTCTCTAGGGGAGGAAAATTAGAGCTTCTCCTTCTTTAGACATCATAAAAGGGAACCCCCTGTGAGAGAAGAGGTTGCCTGCTTTGAATTGTCACAGAGGATGTTCTAGGCATAATTCCTCCCTGTCTGTTTCTTCAAAAGTTTCATCCCCAAGGGACACAATGTGGAGGGGAGGGGAAGAAATAGAAGCATTTCTTCTCTTTCTGCCTCAGCCTTCTTCAGCTGCAGAGGAAAGAACACGTTCCAGTTTTGAAGGCCTACATATCTGTTTTCAAATCGCTGCAGGGCTGCGTCACTGCACAACTTCATGTGCTCTGTTGCCATCAGAATCTAGGTGACCTGTAGCCCCTGGAGCTGTTCTCTGAGTGGCTGTCTGGGGGTGGGTGCCTGCCTGAGTCTCGATGCTTTGAGTTACTGGGTGTGTGATCTTGGATGCGTTGCTTATTCTCTCTACCGGTAAATGAGGTAATAATTCCTACTTCCCAAAGTTGTCACCTGCATAGCATTCCTTGATTATCTTTCTTCACATTAGGATGTCACCTTTTGGACATCACTGATCAGGAGCCCTCCGTGGAGCCCCTTCCATGTAACTTCTCCCCTTTATAGTTTCATTTCTTCCTCACTAGCAATTCACTAAGAATTATTCCTAAAGCACTAGTTGTGCAGGATTAATAGCTGTGATATGAAAAATAAAAGAGGAGGTCGCCAGTAACTTTGGGATGTGTTGAGCCTGACAGATATGCCCAGGTCTCTTCAACAAGATGGGTGCAGTGCAGGGGACATCACGCTTCAGGGTTTCCAAACTGTCTACTTTGGGGCATAAAACATTTATGCACAATAGCTCATGGGCCTGGAGTTCTGTGGAACTTACTTGAAGAAATATCATTCTTGCCCTAAAAGCATTAGAAAGATGCTTCCTTTCTCTTAGTTTTTCAGGTCCAAAGACTTGCTGTTTCTAACGTCAGTTGAAGACTGATGTTGAGTCTACAACTGATGTTAAGTTAACCAGATTTAACTCTGGTTTCATTTCATTATTCCAAGTAACCTCACTCTAGTTCCTTAATCAAAAACCACCAGTGTAAGACCATATCTATCATCGCCTTTTGGGACTGGGAGAATTTTAAACATCTTCTCTTCTTCATAATCACAACAATGTTCTTCTCTTTTCACTACCTTTAGGACATTAAACAAAGTAGAGAACAATCCTTGGAGTAGTCAAGAGATCAATTTTCCTATCGCATTCCATAAGTTCCTAGGATTTTATATATGCAGTGTGTAATTTTAACTTTCTATGCCTTTGATCACAAAATAGCTCCTTGTTCAAACCAAAAAATTTCTAAAGACATCAAAGACCATGTAAAAAAATATAATGTGAAAACTATTTGCCATAGATATGCCCTAGCTTACTAGCAACAAAGGAGAAATTACAGCATAATATATGCTGAAACCACAGGGGAAAGTGTGATTGTGGTGTCTATCTTTCATGTATTTCTATTCTAGAATATGAACACTAATGTTGAGTAATTTAACCCCTTCTTTGTCATGTTTGCTGGTGTTTCCAGTTGAGGAGGCTGTCTCTTACACAAGCATCAGTGAACAAGCTGTCGCCTGTCAGGACAAGCCCAGGGGTGGCATTATTTGCATTTGTTGACTGATGACTCTTGGGAGCTGTAAAGACTCTGACCCACAGAGTGACTCAGAAAACCAGGGACCCATGTCATTCTGCTCTGGACTCGGCCATGCAGTGTAGCAGCGTCATGACTCAACAGCCCTGCAGCTCACTTAGCTGTCCTTTTCCTTGTCTTATGGTGCCATGAGTGAAACTCCCGGCAATTCAGAGTTCATACCCCAGCATCTCAGCATTTCCTCCTGTAGTTCTTGCTTGATCAGAGGCCGAGGACAACAGTATAATGATTCATAGCGCCTGCCTCCTGGCAATTAATCATTTCCCCAAAGTGGTGTTTTATTCTGGGAGAGGGGTAAAAAGTGTTGATTTGCTTCTTTAAAAAACAGTTTTAATTCAACCTTTCTGTTAACGTGGGGTTGGCTAGGGATACTTTGTCTCCATTTACAAATCCTTCTAAAAAATGTTTAAAAGCACTTTTGTTTCTTTAGCTTGGGATCCTTAAATGTATATTATCCATTGAGAATGGAATATGAAAATCCCATCATATTCTTTTTTTTAAAAAAGAAAAGGAAAAACCATTTTGGAAGTTACTTCCGAGAGATTGTTTCAAGATGGCAGAGTAGAAGGACGTGCTCTCACTCCTTCTTTTGGGAGCACCGGAATCACAACTAACTGCTGAACAATCATCGGCAGGAAGACACTGGAACTCACCAAAAAAGATACCCCACATGCAAAGACAAAGGAGAAGCCACAATGGGACGGTAGGAGGGGTGCAGTCACAATAAAATAAAATCCCATACTGCTGGGTGGGTGACTCACAAACTGGAGAACACTTACACCATAGAACTCCACCCACTGGAGTGAAGGTTCTGAGCCACAAGTCAGGCTTCCCAACCTGGGGGCCTGGTAACAGGAGGAGGAATTCCTAGAATCAGACTTTGAAGGCTAGTGGGATCTGATTGCAGGACTTTGGCAGGGCTGGGGGAAACACAGACTCCACTCTTGGAGGGCACACACAAAGTAGTATGTGCGTCGGGACCCAGGGGAAGGAACAGTGAACCCAGGGGAGACTGAACCAGACCTACCTGCTAGTGTTGGAGGGTCTCCTGCAGAGGCGGGGGGTGGCTGTGGCTCACCGTGGGGACAAGGACACTGGCAGCAGAAGTTCTGGGAAGTACTCCTTGGCATGAGCCCTCCCAGAGTCCGCCATTAGCCCCACCAAAGAGCCCAGGTAGGCTCCAGTGTTGGGTCGCCTCAGGCCAAACAACCAAGAGGGAGGGAACCCAGCCCCACCCATCAACAGTCAAGGGGATTAAAGTTTTACTGAGCTGTGCCCACCAGAGCAACAACCAGCTCTACCCACCACCAGTCCCTCCCATCAGGAAACTTCCACAGGCCTCTTAGATAGCCTCATCCACCAGAGGGCAGACAGCAGAAGCAAGAAGAACTACAATCCTGCAGCCTGTGGAACAAAAACCACATTCACAGAAAGACAGACAAAATGAAAAGGCAGAGGGCTATGTACCAGATGAAGGAACAAGATAAAACCCCAGAAAAACAACTAAATGATATGGTGATAGGCAATCTTCCAGAAAAAGAATTCAGAATAATGGTAGTGAAGATGACCCAGGACCTCGGAAAAAGAATGGAGGCAAAGATCGAGAAGATGCAAGACATGTTTAACAAAGATCTAGAAGAACTAAAGAACAAACAAACAGAGATGAACAATACAATAACTGAAATGAGAAATACACTAGAAGGAATCAATAGCAGAATAACTGAGGCAGAAGAATGGATAAGTGACCTGGAAGACGTAATGCTGGAATTCACTTCTGCAGAACAGAATAAAGAAAAAAGAATGAAAAGAAATGAAAACAGCCTAAGAGACCTCTGGGACAACATTAAATGCAACAACATTCGCATTATAGGGGTCCCAGAAGGAGAAGAGAGAGAGAGAAAGGACCCAAGAAAATATTTAAAGAGATTATAGTCAAAAACTTCCCTAACATGGGAAAGGAAATAGCCACCCAAGTCCAGGAAGCGCAGCGAGTCCCATACAGGATAAACCTAAGGAGAAACATGCCGAGACACATAGTAATCAAATTAGCAAAAATTAAAGACAAAGAAAAATTATTGAAAGCAGCAAGGGAAAAATGACAACGTACAAGGGAACTCCCATAATGTTAACAGCTGACTTCTCAGCAGAAACTCTACAAGCCAGAAGGGAGTGGCATGATATACTTAAAGTGATGAAAGGGAAGAACCTACAACCAAGATGACTACCCAGTAAGGATCTCATTCAGATTCAGTGGAGAAATCAAAAGATTTACAGACAAGCAAAAGCTAAGAGAATTCAGCACCACCAAACCAGCTCTACAACAAAGGCTAAAGGAACTTCTCTAAGTGGGAAACACAAGAGAAGAAAAGGACCTACAGAAACAAACACAAGGGCTTCCCTGGTGGCGCAGTGGTTGAGAGTCCGCCTGCCGATGCAGGGGACACAGGTTCATGCCCCGGTCCAGGAAGATCCCACATGCCGCGGAGCAGCTGGGCCCGTGAGCCATGGCCACTGAGCCTGCGCATCTGGAGCCTGTGCTCCACAACGGGAGAGGACACAACAGTGAGAGGCCCACATACCGCAAAACAAACAAACAAACAAAAACAAACACAAAACAATTAAGAAAATGGTCATAGGAACATACATATTGATAATCACCTTAAACATGAATGGATTAAATGCTTCAACCAAAAGACACAGGCTTGCTGAATGGATACAAAAAGAAGACCCAAGTATATGCTGTCTACAAGAGACCCACTTCAGACCTAGGGACACATACAGACTGAAAGTGAGGGGATGGAAAAAGATATTCCATACAAATGGAAATCAGAAGAAAGCTGGAGTAGCAATTCTCATATCAGACAAAATACACTTTAAAATAAAGAATGTTATAAGAGACAAGGAAGGACACCACATAATGATCAAGGGATCAATCCAAGAAAAAGATATAACAATTATAAATATGTATGCAACCAACATAGGAGCACCTCAATACAAAAGGCAACTGCTAACAGCTATAAAAGAGGAAATCAACAGTAACACAAAAATAGTGGGGGACTTTAACATCTCACTTACACCAATGGAGAAATCATCCAAACAGAAAATTAATAAGGAAACACAAGCTTTAAATGACACAATAGACCAGATAGATTTAATTGGTATTTATAGGACATTCCATCCAAAAATAGCAGATTACACTTTCTTCTCAAATGTGCATGGAACATTATCCAGGATAGATCACATCTTGGGTCACAAATCAAGCCTCTGTAAATTTAAGAAAATTGAAATCATATCAAGCATCTTTTCTGACCACAACACTATGAGATTAGAAATGAATTACAAGGAAAAAAACATAAAAAACACAAACACATGGAGGCTAAACAATACATTACTGAATAACCAAGAGATCACTGAAGAAATCAAAGACAAAATCAAAAAATACCTAGAGACAAATGAGAATGAAAACATGATGACTCAAAACCCGTGGGATGCAGCAGAAGCAGTTCTAAGAGGGAAGTTTATAGCTATACAAGCCTACCTCCAAAAACAAGAAAAATCTCAAATAAACAATCTAACCTTACACCTAAAGGAACTAGAGAAATAAGAACAAACAAAACCCAAAGTTAACAGAAGGAAAGAAATCATAATGATCAGAGCAGAAATAAATGAAATAGAAACAAAGAAAACAATAGCAATGATCAATAAAACTAAAAGCTGATTCTTTGAGAAGATAAACAAAATTGATAAACCATTAGCCAGACTCATCAAGAAAAAGAGGGAGAGGACTCAAATCAATAAAATTAGAAATGAAAAAGGAGAAGTTACAACAGACATGGCAGAAATACAAAGATCCTAAGAGACTACTACAAGCAACTCTATGCCAATAAAATGGACAACCTGGAAGAAATGGACAAATTCTTAGAAAGGTATAACCTTCCAAGACTGAAGCAGGAAGAAATAGAAAATATGAAGAGACCAATCACAAGTAATGAAATTGAAACTATGATTAAAAATCTTCCAACAAACAAAAGTCCAGGACCAGATGGCTTCACAGGTGAATTCTATCAAACATTTAGAGAATAGCTAACACCCATCCTCTCAAACTCTTCCAAAAAATTGCAGAGGAAGGAATACTCCCAAACTCATTCTACAAGGCCACCATCACCCTGATACCAAAACCTGACAAAGATACTGCAAAAACAGAAAATTAGAGCAATATCACTGATGAATATCAATGCAAACATCCTCAACAAAATACTAGCAAACAGAATCCAACAACACATAAAAGGATCGTACACCATGATCAAGTGGGATTTATCCCAGGGATGCAAGGATTCTTCAATATACGTAAATCAATCAATGTGATACACCATTTTAACAAATTGAAGAATAAAAACCATATGCTCATCTCAATAGATGCAGAAAAAGCTTTTGACAAAATTCAACACCCATTTATGATAAAAACTCTCCAGAAAGTGGGCACAGAGGGAACCTACGTCAACATAATAAAGGTCACATACAGCAAATCCACAGCAAACATCATTCTCAATGGTGAAAAACTAAGATCAGGAACAAGACAAGGATGGCCACCCTCACTGCTATTATTCAACATAGTTTTGGAAGTCCTAGCCACGGCAATCAGAGAAGAAAAAGAAATAAAAGAAATACAAATTGGAAAAGAAGTAAAATTGTCCCTGTTTGCAGATGATATGATACTATACATAGAGAATCCTAAAGATGCCACCAGAAAACTACTAGAGCTAATCAATGAATTTGGTAAAGTTTCAGGATACAAAGTTAATGCACAGAAATCTCTGGCATTCCTATACACTAATGATGAAAAATCTGAAAGTGAAATTAAGGAAACATTCCCATTTACCAATGCAACAAAAAGAATAAAATACCTAGGAATAAACCTACCTAGGGAGACAAAAGACCTGTATGCAAAAAATGTAGGACACTGTTGAAAGAAATTAAAGACGATACCAACAGATGGAGAGATATACCATGTTCTTAGATTAGAAGAATGAATATTGTGAAAATGACTATACTACCCAAAGCAATCTACAGATTCAGTGCAATCCCTATCAAACTACCAATCGCATTTTTTACAGAACTAGAACAAAAAATCTTAAAATTTGTGTGGAGACACAGAAGACCCCGAGTAGCCAAAGCAGTCTTGTGGGAAAAAAACAGAGCTGGAGGAACCAGGCTCCCTGACTTCAGACTATACTACAAAGCTACAGTAATCAAGACAATATGGTGCTGGCACAAAAACAGAAATACTGATCAATGGAACAGGATAGAAAGCCCAGAGATTAACTCATGCACCTATTCTTAGCTATTCTATGACAAAGGAAGCCAGTATATACAATGGATAGAAGATAGTCTCTTCAATAAGTGATGCTAGGAAAACAGCTATATGTAAAAGAATGAAATTAAAATACTCTCTAACACCATACACACACAAAAAACTCAAAATGTATTAAAGACCTAAATGTAAGACTAGACACTATAAAACTCTTGGAATGAAACATAGGAAGAACACACTTTGACATAAATCACAGCAAGATTTTTTTTTTTACCCATCTCCTAGAGTAATGGAAATAAAAATAAACAAATGGGACCTAATGAAACTTAAAAGCTTTTGCACAGCAAAGGAAACTATAAACAAGACAACCCTCAGGTTGGGTGAAAATATTTGTAAACGAATCAACAGACAAAGGATTAATCTCCAAAATATATAAACAGCTCATGCAGCTCAATATTAAAAAAAAAAAACAACAATGAGCAGAAGACCTAAATAGACATTTCTCCAAAGAAGATATACAGATTGCCAACAAACACATACAAGGATGCTCAACATCACTAATCATTAGAGAAATGCAAATGAAAACTACAATGAGGTATCACCTCACACTGGTTACAATGGGCATCATCAGAAAATCTACAAACAACAAATGCTGGAGAGGGTGTGGAGAAAAGAGAACCCTCTTGCACTGTTGGTAGGAATGTAAATTGATACAGCCACTATGGAGAACAGTATGGAGGTTCCTTAAAAAACTAAAAATAGAATTACCGTATGACCCAGCAATCCCACTACTGGGCATATACCCAAAGAAAGCCATAATTCAAAAAGACACATGCACCTCAATGTTCATTACAGCACTATTTACAATAGCCAGGTCATGGAAGCAACCTAAATGCCCATTGACAGACGATTGGATAAAGAAGATGTGGATACAATGGAATATTAATCAGCCCTAAAAAGGAACGAAATTGGGTCATTTGTAGAGACGTGGATGCACCTAGAGACTGTCATACAGAGTGAAGTAAGTCAGAAAGAGAAAAACAAATATCGTATATTAATGCATATATGTGGAACCTAGAAAATGGTACAGATGAACGATTTTGTAGAGCAGAAATTGAGACACAGAAGTAGAGAAAAAATGTACGGACACCATGGGGGGAAAGCGGTGGGGGGTTGGGGTGGTGGTGTGATGATTTGGGAGATTGGGATTGACGTGTATACAGTGATGTGTATAAAATGGATGAATAATAAGAAAAAAAAAGTTCCTTCCTTATTTTGGCACGTGAGGACTAGGTATGCCTCATAGAAATTGAGAGAAGAGAAGCCTCCACCACAACCCCATTTTATAGATGAGAAAACTGAGACCCAGAGAAATTACATGAGTTGTCCATTTCCACGGAACTGGTCAGTGGCAGAGACAGATCAGGGCTGAAATCAGCTAATTTTAGACTACTATCTTTCCTGATGTTAGGCTTACTTATACCTGTCATAGGAGAAAATCTAGGTATAAAGAAGTCTGTGGCTTGCACAGTGAGTCACATGAATTAGGGGCAGGGGGTTGGGGCAGAAGTGCAGTAAATGGTATCACATGGGCCTCTGTTTGAATCTTGGCCGTGGACCTGGGTGGGGTTGGTTAATATATTCCTTAATTTCTCTGAGTGTGTTTTCTCATCTTTACAGATGAGAAGGGGATAGTTCATATTATCTGCTATAAGGATAAGAGATAATGTATGCAAAGCTCCAGGCACACAGTAGGTGCTCAATAAATTGAAGCTCTGGTTATTGTTGAAGACTAAGAGGCATTTGCACTTCCTCCCTGCTGCTCCCTTTCAAAGCAGCATTTGTGGTTCTCCACACTGTTAGAGTTCTGCCTTGTCAGGCTCAGCGTGGTTCAGCTCGTTTTCTCAAGACACTGATGAATATTTTTTCTTTGTAATTTGCATCAGTGTTGTCTCATTTCCCTGAAACCCTGTCACAAGCCAGGAGGTTGTTGCAGAACATGATCTGAAACCTCACTAGCAAGGGAAAGTCCCCTTCAAAATAGGCATTTCCCCTCCTCTTGAGTTTTACACTTCTCTTTCAAATTGTGCAGGCGACCCCTCAGCCTGGTGGCTGACTGGACACAGAGAAGGACCTGCCCTGAATGTCCTGTGCAGCTTGAATGCAGTGGGAGGTGAGGGTCTGGCCACGGTAGCCCCTGGTGACTTCACTGCCACCATTTCTGCACCATGCCTCCCAGTGCTTCCAGCTTTCCCCTTTCACCAGGTCTCACTCTTGAAACCCCCGATGGAAATTTAGAGGCTTCTGTGGTTCTTAGGGGTTACTGGGGCTTTGCATTTTCTGTTTCCTCACTTCCTGTATAGCTCTCAGGGATTTCCTAAGAAGCCTCTTCTGTCCTAGTAGCCTAGGCTGGCTCCTCTCCCCTGGGATGGGGGAGCTAGCACGTAAGTGCATATGTCTTCTCCTTTTTTTTTAAAACACAGTTTCAAAAATATACTTAGGTTCAGGTCTTGTAATGAGAAAAAAAAAGTTCTCCAGTCATTTTTGTGACATTTTTCTCTAATTCAAATACTATGTCCATATGATAAAATATAGTCTATTTTATCAAATGGATTCATCCTTTTATCCCAAATGTGTGTGTATGTGTGTGTGTGTATTTTTTTTCAATGCCCTACTTTCTAGATATTTTGTCATCAGGGAATTTTCCCACTTGAAGGTATGTAACAAGTGAAATATCTACAATACTTTAAAAAAAGTACAGATCTGTGTTAATGCTTTGAAAATAGTTTACATAACTGTAGACATCATACAGGAATTTTTCATGAAGAGAAAATAGGACTCTAATCCTTTTTGCATAACAACTCATTTCACTTTCATTTTTTATTCATGTAGTATTCATGTGTATGGTTTCATTAGGGCAGGCTTTAAAAATTTGTGCCATAAAAATAAAGTTAGATGTTGCCTAAAATTTATTGCAATGGATCTGCCCACTTTTCTGATTTCTTGCTCCCTGTCTTCTTTGACCTGCAGTGTACCACTTAATGTTGGAGCCAACATTCTCTTGTCCTGGGGGTTGGTCCCCAGTGGGGTCTCTGGATCAAGCTCCATTTTTTGAAGTTTCTCTTCCTTGTAAGAGTGATAGAGAAAATTCCGGCATTTTAAATTTCATTTCTTTCACAAATATCTACTGAATACTCAGTAAGTATTGAGTATTACTATGTTGCTTAGGACAAAAGTTGTAAAATCACTTTGACCTGTTCAAGATGGGAGTGAAAAGCATGGAAGAACCTTACAGTTTGGCGTTTGTGGTTCTGCAAGTGGCTCAGGGCCAATCCGAGTGGAAAGATATTCTCTGCATTATGTCCCACAGCATAGGAAGAAGTGGATGTAGTGGTGATGAAATAAAATGAGAGAGCATCGTAAGCCATGGGTTGATGGTAGCATTGAGTTTGCATTTGGGGAAGTATAAAGTAGTGGGCTCTGAGAGTAGTAGAACTAAGCTACGTCAAAGACCACGGACTGGAGAGCTAAGTATGTGGGAGCAATAAACTAGTGGCTTGGTTTGTTTGGTTGTTTGTTTGCAGGGAGTATTTAAACTGAATTAACTAGTTTGATTCTCACTGAAAAGGAAAGACAATTCTAACAGGTTTACACAGAAACTGAAATTTATCACACATGTAACTAAAAAATCCTATGCTAGATATGGCTTCAGCTTTGGATGAAATTATGTCTTCCAACAAAAGTTGTTACAGTTTTGTCTTCCTCCAGCTTTCCACTTAGCTTTCTCCCTTGTTGGGTTCCATCTTAGGCCGGTTTCCCAATATGTTGGCAAAGATGATCGTCACCTGCTTGTGGCTTATGTTCTGCAAGTTTTGTAGCCCTGATGGAAAATGTATGCCTTTTTAATTTTCATTGCCCTGGTTTGGGTCACAGGCCCACCCTGGAGCCAGGTGGGGCGATTAGCCCCATCTAAATCATATGGATTGAGAATGGCAAAGTGGTCCTTCTCCAAAGGGAAGGAATTCATTTTGTTACTAGCAGAAGGGATGATGCTGGGCAGGCAAACATCAAGAATGACCACTATACAGATCCCTATAAGTGTCTGAGTATCTGATGAAAGGATGAACCTTCTGTTTCTAGAAAATTGCTCATAAACTCATCTCAACATGAAACAATTCTCCTCATAATTACTGGAGTTCATTAATTCTGCTTATAATTACAGAACTTCTGAAATTGCATATCTGTACCCTAGAGTTCCATAGACCCCAGCTTCAAAAAAACTCTATAGTATGAAATAATTGAGGGCAAGCACCAGGACATTTTGGACATGATCTCTCCCACACTTAGTAGACAGCCTTGCACATGTTGAGCCCTGAATACACCGGGTGAATGAAGGAATGAATCAATCAATCAGATAGCATTTTTTGGTGATCTGTTGTACTGGTAGTATGCTAAGTGTTTTATAAAGATTATTTCATTTCATTCTTCTAATGTTATTCTATGGATGAGGAAAGTGAAGCTGAGCTAGAAGTTAAAGAAGCTGAAAATCTAGAATTGACAAGCATGGAAAGGAGATGAGAGCAGATCTGGAATTCAAGGGGAGAAATCCTTGATACTAGGGTATTAGTCTGGGTAGAAAGGAATGTTGTGGGATTCACTACTGTGGCTCAGATGGTCCTAGTCCCAGCTACAGCCATGGGGCCATCACCTCTGAGGCCTTCTCAGGCCTCTGTGTGGCTGCTGACTCCTGTCTAGCACTTGCTGTCAGTGGCAAAAATGTACCTACTATTTTCTCAGTATAATAGGCCCTTAAAATAACACTTGAATCTTTCTCATTTTTAGCTTCAGCTTCAGAACCTACACTCAAACTAAAACTTTTTTTGTTGTGGTTGAGATTTATTTGCAATCCAGTTGTTGGATTGGACAGCCACTTACTGGCTGTTTAGGAGCCCCATAGATAATTGCTCCAATGAGTCCATACTCACTGTTGGAAGTTCCCACAGAATTGTTCTTCTGGGGAAATGATGAAAACTATAGGTCAGTTGCTAGAGTGCCAGCAAATTGAACAGCCCATAAAAGAAAATGCCGTCAGTCTGTGGCATTGTAGGTGCTGGGTCAACCGAGGAAAGTGGTTAAAATAATTACCATGGAGTCTTACCATGGAGTCGTGGAATTTGGCAGAATTGGGAGATCACACATTTAAAGGGGGCTCTTTTACTCTGTGTTCTTACCTCGGGCCCATGTAAATTGATGAATATAAAGGCACCAAGAGAACAGAAATAGGAGTTATCCTCCTCAGACCCCGAACTGAGAAGAATGAAATAACCAACTCTATCTTTCAGCAAATCATCTCACATAGGAGGAATGAGGGACAACTAATATGCAAATTACAGAAGACATATGGTTATGTTCTGATTACTTCCTAGTGATTTGAATCCATGCATATGTATCAACTGCTGATATATGTATGGACAATATATGTGTCTGAATTTTTTTTTTTCATTTTGCTTAAGGACCTAGTACTGAATGCCAGTATGAGAAGATATTTTACTGCATTTTTCCATTAATTTTGATCAGCCTCAATCAAGCTACTTTCTTTTCTCCTATTCTTGCTTTTGTGAAGGATCTTTTTCTCTCTTTGTATGTTTGTGTGTGTAGCTTTACTAACCATATTGTTTGCGCTCTTGAAAAAAGAGATGTGATACAGTGTACATATGAACTAAACATTTGTTTTATTCAGCAAGGACTTCTGTTTAAGCTACACAGGGTGAGAAGCAAAATAGGGCCAGATGATTAAAAAACACTTACTGTGAATGTATCTGATATGTCAAAAGAGTCTTTGCAGATATTTTTAAGTTAAACATCTTGAGATGGGACAATTATCCTGGATTATCCTGGTAGACCGAATGTAATCACAAGGGTCCTTATAAGACAGGGGCAGGAGTTCAGAGTGAATAGTAGGAAATGTGATGATGGAAAAGAAGGTTGGAGTGATGCTCCTTGAAGATGGAGCCTCAAGCCAATGAATGCAGGCAGCCACTAGAAGCTAAAAAAGACAAGGAACCAGATTCCTTCTGAAGCTCCAGAAGGAGGACGGCCCTGATAACACTTCGATTTAGGCTTGTGCTTTTCAGAACTATAAAAGAATAAATTGGCGTTACATCGCTGTGGCTATTAAAATAGCAATAGGAAACTAACACACATTTCTCTTAGGCTCATGGAAAGAAAATTCCAGTAGACATTTATATTTATTTATTTATTTTTTGGCAATGAATAAGCAGATTTCTTTCTTTCTTTCTTTTTTAACATCTTTATTGGAGTATAACTGCTTTACAATGGTGGGTTAGTTTCTGCTTTATAACAAATTGAATCAGCTGTACATATACATATATCCCCATATCCCCTCCCTCTTGAGTCTCCCTCCCATCCTCCCTATCCAACCCCTCTAGGTGGTCACAAAGCACCGAGCTGATCTCCCTGCACATTGCAGCTGCTTCCCACTAGCTATCTATTATACATTTGGTAGTGTATATATGTCCATGCCACTCTCTCACTTCATCCCAGCTTACCCTTCCCCCTCCTCATGTCCTCAAGTCCATTCTCTACATATGCATCTTTATTCCTGTACTGCCCCTAGGTTCTTCAGAACCCCTTTTTTTTTTAGATTCCATATATATGTCTTAGCATACGGTATTTGTTTTTCTAACTTACTTCACTCTGTATGACAGCCTCTAGATCCATCCACCTCTATACAAATAACTCAGTTTCGTTTCTTTTTATGGCTGAAAATATTCCATTGTATATATGTGCCACATCTTCTTTATCCATTCATCTGTTGATAGACACTTAGGTTGCTTCTATGTCCTGACTATTGAAAACAGAGCTGCAGTGAACATTGTGTTACATGACTTTTTTTGAAGTATGGTTTTGTCAGGGTATGTGCCCAGTAGTGGGATTCCTGGGTCGTATGGTAGCTCTATTTTTATTTTTTTAACGAACCTCCATGCTGTTCTCCATAGTGGCTGTATCAATTTATATTCCCACCAATAGTGAAAGAGGGTTCCCTTTTCTCCACACCCTCTCCAGCCTTTATTGTTTGTATGTTTTTTGATGATGGCCATTCTGACTGGTGTGAAGTGATACCTCATTGTAGTTTTGATTTGCATTTCTCTAATGATTAGTGATGTTGAACATCCTTGCATGTGTTTGTTGGCAATCTGTATATCTTCTCTGGAGAAATGTCTATTTAGGTCTTCTGCCCATTTGTGGATTGGGTTGTTTGTTTTTTTGATATTGAGCTGCATGAGCTGCTTGTAAATTTTGGAGATTAAACCCTTTGTCAGTTGCTTCATTTGCAAATACTTTATCCCATTCTGAGGGTTGTCTTTTCATCTTGTTTATGGTTTCCTTTGCTGTGCAAAAACTGTGAAGTTTCATTAGGTCCCATTTGTTTAGTTTTGTTTTTATTTCCATTTCTCTAGGAGGTGAGTCAAAAAGGATCTTGCTGTGATTTCTGTCATAGAGTGTTCTTCCCATGTTTTCCTCTAAGAGTTTTACATTGTCTGGCCTTACATTTGGGTCTTTAATGCATTTTGAGTTTATTTTTGTGTATGCTGTTAGGGAGTGATCTAATCTCATACTTTTACATGTACCTGTCCAGTTTTCCCAGCACCACTTATTGAAGAGGCTGTCTTTTCTCCATTGTATATTCTTGCCTCTTTATCAAAAATAATGTGACCATATGTGCATAGGATTATCTGTGGGCTTTCTATACTGTTCCATTGATCTATATTTCTGTTTTTGTGCCAGTACCATACTGTCTTGATTACTGTAGCTTTGTAGTATAGTCTGAAGTCAGGGAGCCTGATTCCTCCAGCTCCATTTTTCTTTCTCAAGATTGCTTTGGCTCTTTGGGATCTTCTGCATTTCCGTACATATTGTGAAATATTCTGTTCTAGTTCTGTGAAAAATGCCATTGGTAGTTTGATAGGGATTGCATTGACTCTGTAGATTGCTTTGGGTATTATAGTCATTTTCACAATGTTGATTCTTCCAATCCAAGAACATGGTATATCTTTCCATCTATTTGCATCATCTTTAATTTCTTTCATCAGTGTCTTATAGTTTTCTTCATACAGGTCTTTTGTTTCCTTAAGTAGGTTTATTCCTAGGTATTTTATTCTTTTTGTTGCAGTGGTAAATGGGAGTGTTTCCTTAGTTTCTCTTTCAGAGTTTTCATCATTAGTGTATAGGAATACAAGAGATTTCTGTGCATTAATTTTGTATCCTGCTACTTTACCAAATTCATTGATTAGCTCCAGTGGTTTTCTGATAGCATCTGTAGGATTCTTTATATATAGTATGTCATCTGCAAACAGTGACAGCTTTACTTCTTCTTTTCTGATTTGGATTCCTTTTATTTCTTTTTATTCTCTGATTGCTGTAGCTGAAACTTCAAAACTATGTCGAATAATAGTGGTGAGAATGGACAACCTTGTCTTTTTCCTGATTTAGAAGAAATGCTTTCAGTTTTTCACCATTGAGAACGATGTTGGCTGTTTGTTTGTTACATATGGCCTTTATTATGTTCAGGTAAGTTCCCTCTATGCCTACTTTCTGGAGGTTTTTTATTATAAATTGCTGTTGAATATTGTCGAAAGCTTTTTCTGCGTCTATTGAGATGATCATATGGTTTTTCTCCTTCAGTTTGTTAATATGGTTTATCACATTGACAGATTTGCATATATTGAAGAATCCTTGCAATCCTGGGATAAACCACACGTGATCATGGTGTATGATCCTTTTAATGTGCTCTTGGATTCTGTTTGCTAGTATTTTGTTGAGCATTTTTGCGTCTGTGTTCATCAGTGATATTGGCCTGTAGTTTTCTTTCTTTGTGACATCTTTGTCAGGTTTTGGAATCAGGGTGATGGTGGCCTCGTGGAATGAGGTTGGGAGTGTTCCTCCATCTGCTGTATTTTGGAAGAGTTTGAGAAGGATAGGTGTTAGCTCTTGTCTAAATGTTTGATAGAATTCACCTGTGAAGCCATCTGGTCCTGGGCTTTTGTTTGTTGGAAGATTCTTAATCACTGTTTCAATTTCAGTGCTTGTGATTTGTCTGCTTATATTTTCTATTTCTTCCTGGTTCATTCTCAGAAGGTTGTGCTTTTCTAAGAATTTGTCCATTTCTTCTAGTTTGTCCATTTTATTGGCATAGAGTTGCTTGTAGTTATCTCTCACTATCCTTTGTATTTCTGCAGTGTCAGTTGCTACTTCTCCTTTTTCATTTCTAATTCTAGTGATTTGAGTCTTCTTTTTTTTTCTTGATGAGTCTGGCTAATGGTTTATCAATTTTGTCTGTCTTCTGAAAGAACCATCTTTTAGTTTTATTGATCTTGGCTATTGTTTCCTTCATTTCTTCTTCATTTATTTCTGATCTGATCTTTATGATTTCTTTACTTCTTCTAATTTTGGGGGGGGGTTGTTCTTTTTTCTCTAATTGCTTTAGGTGTAAGGTTAGGTTGTTTATTTGAGATGTTTCTTGTTTCTTAAGGTAGGATTGTATTGCTATAAACTTCCCTCTTAAACTGCTTTTGCTTCATCCCATACGTTTTTGGTTGTTGTGTTTTCATTGTCATTTGTTTCTAGGTATTTTTTAATTTCCTCTTTGATTTCTTCAGTTATCTCTTGGTTATTTAGTAGTGTATTTTTTAGCCTCCATGTGTTTGTATTTTTTACAGACTTTTTCCTGTAATTGATATCTAATCTCATAGTGTTGTGGTCAGAAAAGATACTTGATATGATTTCAGTTTTTTAAAATTTACCAAGACTTGATTTGTGACCCAAGATATGATCTATCCTGGAGAATGTTCCATGAGCACTTAAGAAGAAAGTGTATTCTGTTGTTTCTGGGTGGAATGACCTATAAATGTTAATTAAGGCCATCTTGTTTAATGTATCATCTAAAGCTTGTGTTTCCTTATTTATTTTCATTTTGGAAGATCTGTCTATTAGTGAAAGTGAGGTGTTAGTGTCCACTACTATGATTGTGTTACTGTCGATTTCCCCTTTTATGGCTGCTAGCATTTTCCTTATGTATGGAGGTGCTCCTAGTTGGGTGATAAATATTTACAATTGTTATATCTTCTTGGATTGATCCCTTGATCATTATGTAGTGTCCTTCTTTGTCTCTTGTAATAGTCTTTATTTTAGTATTTATTTTGTCTGATGTGAGAATTGCTACTCCAACTTTCTTTTGGTTTCCATTTGCATGGGATATCTTTTTCCATCCCCTCACTTTCAGTCTGTGTGTCCCTAGGTCTGAAGTGGGTCTCTTGTAGACAGCATATATATGGGTCTTGTTTTTGAATCCATTCAGCCAGTCTATGTGTTTTGGTTGGAGCATTTAACCCATTTACATTTAAGGTAGTTATCGATATGTATGTTCCTATTACCATCTTCTTTATTGTTTTGGGTTTGTTATTGTAGGTGTTTTCCTTCTCTTGTGTTTCCTGCCTAGAGAAGTTCCTTTAGCCCTTGTTGTAAAGCTGGCTTGGTGGTGCTGAATTCTTTTAGCTTTTGCTTGTCTGTAAATGTTTTAATTTCTCCATCGAATCTG
The DNA here is from genome assembly GCF_003676395.1 of Aethalodelphis obliquidens. Classification (NCBI taxonomy): domain Eukaryota; kingdom Metazoa; phylum Chordata; class Mammalia; order Artiodactyla; family Delphinidae; genus Aethalodelphis; species Aethalodelphis obliquidens. The sequence goes on from NW_020837947.1 coordinate 45,479,953, forward strand.
AATGAGGTCCTTGCTGGGTAGAGTAATCTTGGTTGTAGGTTTTTCTCCTTCATCCCTTTAAATATGTCCTGCCACTCCCTTCTGGCTTGCAGAGTTTCTGCTGAAGATCAGCTGTTACCCTTATGGGGATTCCCTTGTGTGTCATTTGTTGTTTTTCCCTTGCTGTTTTTAATATTTTTTCTTTGTATTTAATTTTTGATAATTTGATTAATATGTGTCTTGGCATGTTTCTCCTTGGATTTATCCTGTATGGGACTCTCTGCACTTTCTGGACTTTATTGACTATTTCCTTTCCCATATTAGGGAAGTTTTCAACTATAATCTCTTCAAATATTTTCTCAGTCCCTTTCTTTTTCTCTTCTTCTTCTGGGATCCCTATAATTCAAATGTTGGTGCCTTTAATGTTGACCCACAGGTCTCTTAGAGTGTCCTCAATTCTTTTCATTCTTTATTCTGCTCTGTGGTAGTTATTTCCACTATTTTATCTTCCTGGTCACTTATCCGTTCTTCTGCCTCAATTATTCTGCTATTGATTCCTTCTAGAGAATTTTTAATTTCATTTATTATGTTGTTCACCATTGTTTGTTTGCTCGTTAGTTCTTCTAGGTCCTTGTTAAATGTTTCTTGTATTTTCTCCATTCTATTTCCAAGATTTTGGGTCATCTTTACTACCATTACTCTGAATTATTTTTCAGGTAGGCTGCCTATTTCCTCGTCGTTTGTTTGGTCTGGTGGGTTTTTACCTTGCTCCTTCATCTGCTGTGTGTTTCTCTGTCTTCTCATTTTACTTAACTTAGTGTGTTTGTGGTTTCCTTTTTGCAGGCTGCCGGTTCATAGTTCCCGTTGCTTTTGGTGTCTGCCCCCGGTGGCTAAGGTTGGTTCAGTGGGTGTGTAGGCCTCCTGGTGAAGGGGACTGTTTCCTGTGTTCTGGTGGATGAGGCTGGATCTTGTCTTTCTGCTGGTCAGGACCACATGTGGTCATGTGTTTTGGGGTGTCTGTGACCTTATTATGATTTTAGGCAGCCTCTCTACTAATGTGTGGGGTTGTGTTCCTGTCTTGCTAGTTGTTTGGCATAGGGTGTCCAGCACTGTAGTTTGCTGGTCATTGAGTGGAGCTGGGTCTTTGTGTCTAGATGGAAATCTCTGTGAGAGCTTTTGCTGTTTGATATTATCTGGAGCCGGGAGGTCTTTGGTGGAGCAGTGTTCTGACCTCGGCTCTCTCACCTCAGAGGCACAGGCCTGACACCCAGCCAGAGCATGAAGACCTTGTCAGCCTCACGGCTCAGTAGAAAAGGGAGAAAAAAAGAAAGAAAGAAAAAAAGAATAAAAAAGTTAAATAAAGTAAAATTATTACAATAAAAAATCATTAAATATAAAAAAATTTTTTTAAGGAAAGAAAGAAGAAAGCAACCAAACCAAGAAACAAGTGCTAAAAACTATACTAAAAGAAAAAAACAAACAAACAAAAACAAAAACAAAAACAAAAACAGGCAGACAGAACCCTAGGACAAATGGTAAAAGCAAAGCTATACTGACAAAATCACACAAAGAAGCATACACATACACATCCACAAAAAGAGAAAAAGGAAAAAAATATACATATGTATGTATGTATATATTTAAAATAAAAAAGGAAGAGAGCAACCAAATCAATAAACAAGTCTACCAGTGATAATAAACACTAAGTACCAAACTAAGATAAACATAAAACCAGAAACAAATTAGATGCAGAAAGCCAACCCCAAGTCTACATTTGCTCCCGAAGTCCACTGCCTCAATTTTGGGATGGTTCGTTGTTTATTCTGGTATTCCAGAGATGCAGGGTACATCAAGTTGATTGTCGAGATTTAATCTGCTGCTCCTGAGGCTGCTGGGAGAGATTTCCCTTTCTCTTCTTTGTTCGCACAGCTCGTGGGGTTCAGCTTTGGATTTGGCCCTGCCTCTGCATGTAGGTCGCCTGAGGGCATCTCTTCCCACTCAGACAGGACAAGGTTAAAGGAGCCGCTGATTAGGGGGTTCTGGCTCACTCAGGCTGTGGGGAGGGAGGGGTATGGAATGTGGGGTGAGCCTGTGGCGGCAGAGGCCCGCATGATGTTGCAACAGCCTGAGGCGTGCTGTGTGTTCTCCTGGGGAAGTTGTCCCTGGATCACGGGACCCTGGCAGTGGCGGACCACACACCCTCCCGGGAGAGGAGGTGTGGAGAGTGACCCGTGCTTGCACACAGGCTTCTTGGTGGTGGCAGCAGAAGCCTTAGCATCTCATGCCCATTTCTGTGGTCTGCGCTGATAGCCGCGGCTCGCTCCCATCTCTGGAGCTCGTTTAGGCGGTACTCTGAATCCCCTCTCTTCACGCACTCCGAACGATGGTCTCTTGCCTCTTAGGCAGGTCCAGATTTTTTCCCGGACTCCCTCCCTGCTAGCTGTGGCACACTAGCCTCCTTCAGGCTGTGTTCACACAGCCAACCCCAGTCCTCTCCCTGGGACCTGACCTCCGAATCCCGAGCCTCAGGTCCCAGCCCCTTCCTGCCCTGATGGGTGAGCAGACAAATCTCTTGGGCTGGTGAGTGCTGGTCGGCATGGATCCTCTGTGTGGGCATCTCTCTGCTTTGCTGCACTCTCCTCCGTGGCTCCGAAGCTTCCCCCCTCCGCCACCCCCCGTCTCCGCCAGTGAAGGGGCTTCCTAGTGTGTGGAAACTTTTCCTCCTTCACAGCTCCCTCCCAGAGATGCAGGTCCCATCCCTATTCTTTTGTCTTTGTTTTTTCTTTTTTCTTTTGCCGTACCCAGGTACGTGGGGAGTTTCTTGCCTTTTGGGAAGTCTGAGGTCTTCTGCCAGCATTCAGTAGGTGTTCTGTAGGAGTTTGTTCCACATGTAAATGTATTTCTGATGCATTTGTGGGGAAGAAGGTGATCTCCATGTCTTACTCCTTTTGCCATCTTGAAGGTCTCTACTCCCAGTAGACATTTAATCCAGTATATAAATATGTGTTTTTCTGTCTGTGTTATATACATATGGTCAATCCAATTAACTGCTTTTCCAGGTGCCAGCTCCCAATATTTTCTTATTAGTTCTCCTAAAAAGTATGTATGATTCTAAGTTTAGTAGTGAATTTAAGGAGAGAATGGACAGTACTTCGGGACATGCTTAGGGAATCAAGGGAGCTTGCTGTGGTAGGGCTTGGTGTCTCTGTATTGGTTAGAAAGGCTAGGCCATGCTGTGGTAAACAACCCCAAATCTTAGAGTGACAGAAGTTTCTTTTTGCTTGTGCCAGGTCTGCTGCATGAACAGGTGACCCCCAGGGAAGCTCCCTTCCATGTGATGGTTCAGCATCTTGTTTCCATGTTAACATCTGCTTCCATGGTAGCCAAGTCAGGGCAGGAGAATGCTAGTGGGTCTCACACCAGCCATTAAATGCTTCTGCCTGAAAGTGACACTCTTATCTCATTGGCCAAAGGAAGTCACATGGCTACATCTAATTTCAAGGAAGTGAGGAAGTGTAATAATACTCCTTTGTGCAGAGGGAGGAAAGCTAGGAATACAGGGAAGCAGCATATATATCTATTCCATGACCACAACTTTGCAGAGTATTTTAAATAACTTTGGAATTTACATATATCCCTCAAATATATAGTGATAAATCCGTGTTCAAATTCAAGGTATCCATCTTCTTTCTTAGAAGTGTTTGTAAGTCCTGACTTTTCTCAGTATTGTCACAGATCCAGATTTCAGTTTAATAGTTAATGCTAAAAAAGTATCAATACTATAATTAGCAAACAGTAACAAATGAAGTTGATTTTTAATACTGTATTATTTTATTTTAAAAGGCTTAAAAAAAACAACTTACAGAGAGCTAGACAAAATGAATACAAGTAAGCTAATCATAAAGAGAGAACCCAGGTGGTGCTGAGTTAAGTATTTAGTAACATTTGTAAAGAAATGGAAAATCATATCTAATTATTCCATCGTCCTTACCTTTCCTTGGTCAGAAAGCCTTTGGCATGCAATGCGTATCTATAGGCCTTTCATGGTGATTTAATATCAATTAATATCTACTTGCAGCAAAACGTTGATAGTCAGTTTCTAAATTCACAAGCTTGACATTTTGCAGTTTAATTGGGCATAAATAAAGGAGCTTTCCAGGTTGCTGTTAATGGCACCTTAGAAAGATGGGAAGTGGATTTTAGCCCTTTACCGAGGAGGCCAGCTGAATCCACTCACTGCAGTTTAAGATATATTGCATCCAGGGGTAGACAAAAGAATTGTGTTTGTTTATTCATTTCCTTCATTTTTCCTTCTTACAAGTTGACTAGTGTCCCCAGCGCACAGTAATTAGGCCCCATGTTTCTCACAGGAGCATTCTGCTTAAAGTGGCCTTTAAACGCCTCTTGGAGTTATTATCTAATTTAGACTTATTTTCTTGGAAAGGAGTCAACAGGTTTTATAGACCCTGCCAGCTAAGAGCTTTAGTAGTTTGCTTGTTTGTTTGTTTGCTTTTGACCTTTAGTTTTAATCACCTTCTTAAAAACATTCTCGGTAACTCACTCAGGGCAAGATGGTGGATTTCTTTGTACCTTGGTCTTTAACTTTGATATGTGGCTACTAATCACTAAATCGTTGAATATATTTTGTCTTTTCTTACCTTGCTCAGTGTCTGCTTGGAGAGGTGTCAAACCCAGAGTCCCTTTGAATTTAATGGGAGTGCCAGTCTGAGAGTCAAATAAGAAACAGGCCCCTTTCGATGTAAAATCTACCAAGTATGAGATCTGAATGACCATTATTATTATGTATTTAATGTGCGTAGAAAAACTGATCTGCAGCCTTCCAGAGTGCACCAGAAGTTTGGAATGTTCTTCTTATTGGCTCCATCTCAGATCAGTAAATAAGTCAAAGAAAATAACTTTGCAGGAATTAACTCTGCAAACTCTAGACTCCTGCTCTGTGTGGACCTCATGATGAAGGCGAATCTGCTCTCAGTGGACCCTAGAATCATTCATACCAAGGTCCTCTGTACATTTCCTACCTCTCCCTCACTTAATAAGAAAGTTGCCTCTTCTTGATAACTGAAACAATCAGTAAGGCTGGGAAAGGGGGAAACCCACTTCTGGCTTGAAATACAGGTAAGAAATATTTTTCTCATCAGTGTATCTCTCTCACGTTGAGAAAGTGATTTCATGTGATTCATCATGCAAGACACTCATCAGCAAATATTTTCTGAGCACTAACTATGTGCTAGGCAGTGGCCCAGGTGCTGAGGATTAAGCTTCAAATAAAATCAAATCTCTGCCCTCCTGGGAGTGGCTAACGGGAAATTCAGAACAAAAATTAGCCAAGGATAACACCGCACGATACATGAGATAAAGGGAGAGCACATATGCTCTGGAAATACCAAGGAGGGGCATGTAACCTGTACTCAGGGGGCTGGGAAAGGCTTCTTGGAGGAGGTGGGGCCACAGTGAAAGATGAGCAGGAATTGGGGCAAAGCCGAGGCCTAGGCTCCGAAGGCAGAGTGATAGGTCGAGGAAAGCACAAGCCAGGACTCGAAAATGAGAGAGAGCATTTGAGGTAATAAGATGTTTAGGTAGGCTAGAAAGGTTAGTGTTGGGCTGACATGGCAGGGATGAGATTGTATAGGAGTTTGTAAGCGAAATTAAGGAATTTTGCTCTATCTCTAAGAACAGTGAGATTTATTGAAAGATTTTTAGGCATAGGGTGACGTGATCAAATTTATATTTTAGAAAAATCACTCTGGCTTCAGCATTAAATGACCTGGAGGACTTAAAACCATGCATCTGTAGGAAGACAAGTTAGAACAGGATTTCAGTAATGTGACAGATGCTGTTGCCTCAGCTATCCCGGTGACCGGAAGATAAAGAGGTGTATGGAGGAAGTAAACGTGACAGCCACTGATGATTGGTAGTTAGCTAGGTCAAGAGGTCTGCTTTAGGTAATTGGCTTGATGCTGATGCCATTTTTGGAGATCAGAAATATAGGAGTAAGAGCAGGTTTGAAGAGGGAAGATGATGATTGTGGTTTGGGTCATGCAGGGTTTGACGTGCCTGTGGAGATGTCTAGGAGTGCAATTTGTTATATGGGTCCAGTGCTCAGAGGAGAGAGCTGGTCCTCAGATAAATTGGCAGTCACCAGCATGTAGATGGTAATAGAAGATATTACCTGGAGTGATGGCTAAGGGAGCAGTAGTAGGCACAATACCAAGGAGTACCATCAACCAAGGGATGAGCCCTGGGCAGGAACCCACAAAGGAGACAGAGATAGAAAAGAAATAAGGAGAAAGCCAGAGAGTGCTGATTCTACAGAATTATGACTCTAAGAAAAACCAAGATGGATTAAAACACAGGACCAATTCTTAATACATTTTATTATAAGAAATCAGGAAAGGCCAAGAAAATTTAGGAATTGGGGCTAATGAAAATGAAAAAAAAGACTTTCCTTTTAATATCTGTAGGAGTGTGTGTGTGTGTGCGTGGTTGTTTGGGATTTAGAGAAGGAAACAGGGAACGTGGGGAATATTGTCAGCAGATATTACTTGTGTTCCCTTAGCTCAGTCATATAAGGATTGTTTAGTCACTTAACGTATATTTATTTAAAGCCTACATATACAGCATTTTTCCTAGGGCAGTGGAGGATATACAAGAAGTTATATCTACTCCGCCAAATCTTGTGATCTAGTTAGGGATGCAACACCTGTATAATAGCATCAATAGCAGAGACAGCATATGATGAGTAACAAGAGCTTATATAGAAAATAAAGTCTATACGAATTCAGAGGAGGGAGGTGTTAATTTTCACCATGAGTGTGGAACAGAAAGACAAGACACAAGGCTGGGCATCCAGTGCTGTGCACTGACTAAAATTTTGCAGGTTTTGAATTTTTAGAAAACTACCTGCAAGGAAGATAGGCTCCTAGACTTATTCTCCAGCATGCTCCTTGCTGAACTCACCAGGGTTAATGCTCCATCTTTTCAGAAGTGCCTCTGACTTCTCAAAGCAACTTTCATTATGGGGAGGAACAATTAGTCTTTATCTCTCATTAGTGATAGAATCAACAGCTCAGAGAAGAAAAGCCAGCAGTGACTTTTCAATCACCCCTTCAACTCCCCAGGTTGTTCTGAGAAATTCCCAAATTTCTTGTAGTGTATTTAGCAACAAGTTCCTCCTTGCCCTGAAGTACACTAGAAACATACAATTTGAAAGCTCACGGAAAATACAAAGAACTTGTGGGTTTTGTTACTTGGTAACTGAGATCTGAGCTGTTAAAATAAGAAATTTACATTATTTTATCATTTTAAAAATGCTATGCATGTTATTTTCCTTTCTGGGTGGGGAAAAGTCATGTAGATTCAATATCTTATTGTTTCAAAAATCCACTCTTGTTGGATGGTCTTTCCTGAGATTATATCCTTGTCATCCAAATTGGATACGTCATGGGCTGGTGGTTTCCAGGTAAAGCAGCAAGTCTAGCTAGAATTCCCAGTAATGCCATGGGAAAATGAAAAGAACTTTATCAGAGAACAAGGAAAGCTCCCTTACATGTTGTGTTGGTGGGAGAGGACGTTGAAGAGACAGAGATCGGGGCAGAGATATCATCCTGAGATTATAGGAGAGACTCTTGCTTGCATCTGCTCCCCTTCTGGGAGGTACGCCTTCCCTCTTGCTTCCCTGCCTCACCTCACTTACCGCTACCCCTACACTTTGAGGTTGTCCTTAACTCCAATCCCAACACAGGAGAAAGTATCAGTGTGGCGCCCATACTTCCCAAACCACACTTTGGGACTAGTGCTCTGACAAGAGTAAATGAATGAGGAGGAAAATGGACAGAATGTTTGACATAACTTCTTGGAGAAAATGGAATGGAGAATGCCTTTCTAAATGGATCAGACTTGGTTGAATTCTCTGCTTTGGGTCACCTAAAACTCTAAGGTGTATTAGGTATGTTGAGCACTTCTGGATTCAAGAGTGCATCCTACTCCATTTCTGCTCCCATCCAGTGTTGTCATAAAAGGTTTGAGGTTGTTGAAGAAGAGATCCTGTAGTCAGATTGCACATCAGTGAGTCAGTAGGAGGGGAGCTCCTGGGATAAAATGTTCTCTTTTTTCCCTGGGCTTCCAGCTAATAACAACTTGGTGCTCTGCCAGGGGTAATTCTTCTGAGTTTAAAAAGCGGAGAAGCTAAATAATGACATTAAAAGTTTGGTATTATATACTTTACAAGGAAGTGGTCTATTCTGCCTTTACTGAGAACTTCATAGAAAGCATTTCCTTCTATGTTACTTTATGACAATACTATAGTAAACTCAGGAGGAGGTACTATTACAATATTGACACATGGGCTAAAATATAAGTTTTGCTTTATTTTCGCTGATATATCCCCAACTACCTAGAAAAGTTTCTGGTACATTAATAGATGTGAAATAAATATTTGTTGAATAAATGGATTAACTGAGTATACTATGCATACATAGTATAAAATTGAGTATTTTTTTCTAACATTTCATGGAATTAATTCTCATTCAAATTCATGGATTATATTTCTAGACACAAATTCTGCAACATCAGGTAATGTTTTCTTGTCTGTTAACTGAAAGAGGTTTAACGATGTTCAACAAAATGTTATCTTTTCATTCTAAAAGCCAACAAATCTATGAATGTAGAATATTTCTCAAGCAGCTTTCACTTATAACATTCCATGATTCTTATAAAAACATACCCATTGGTTCTACTTGACACTTATACCTTAGAAGAAGGCTTTGGGAGACTCTGAAAAGGCAGTGCCAATTCATCTTTGGTGGTTGTCCAGGGCATCATCACATATAGAAGAAATATTACTTATTGACCTCTTAAGAGTTGTAGCTGATTATCTGCTCAGACAATTAATTAACAATGAAAACATTCTATTTATTAATCATCTTCCAAGCATTGTGCTGGTGTTGTCCCACTGATACTTTGAGTATAATTGAGAAGACAGACAAAAAACAGTAACTAATAATTACAAATTGTGAAAAATTACCATCTCAAAAAGTAATGGGGCTGGGCTTCCCTGGTGGCGCAGGGGTTGAGAGTCCGTCTGCCGATGCAGGGGACGCGTGTTCGTGCCCCGGTCCGGGAAGATCCCACATGCCGCGGAGCGGCTGGGCCTATGAGCCATGGCTGCTGAGCCTGCGCGTCTGGAGCCTGTGCTCCGCAACGGGAGAGGCCACAACAGTGAGAGGCCCGCGTACTGCAAAAAAAAAAAAAGTAATGGGGCCAAGGTAGGGAGGTCAGGGAAGGCCTTTCTGAAAAGGTCTCATCTGACAGATGAGAAAAGTCAGCCATATTCAGAGCTAAGGGACAAGCATTTCAGGCAGAAATACGTAGCAAGAGCAAGTGAATCACAATTTTAAAGCTTCTTGTATTTTCAGATGAAATCATATGACACTCAGGATTTGCTTTAAAATAATTCAAGCGGAGACTGGGGAAGGGGAGTGTATGTATATGGGTAGCATTGGCCATATAAGGATGACTGTTAAAGCTAGGTAACAGGTACATAAGGATTTATTGTGCTGTGCTCTCTTCTTGTGTGTGTTTGTAGTGTTCCATAATAAAAAAAATTTTTTAAAGGCTTGGAACTTCTTTTGTTTGTAGGTCAAGTTATTGTCTCATTTTTTAGTAGTTTCAGAAATATGACCTTCTTTCATCACTCACTCTTTTTAAGAATATTGGAACCGTTGGTCTCAGGAGAGTCATGTTTGGAACATCTGAGGGGGGAGTTCAGTAATGTCTGTAGTTCTCAATATAGACTAATCTCTGTTTTAGAAGAGAAAGATTTTCAATATTTTGTATGAAGTGAGAGAGAAAGAATATTTAAGAAAGTTTGACCAAGTTCAGCTTTTAAAAATTCAACTTTTGGGAATTATAATTTACATTCAATAAAGTTCACATTTTAAATACACAGGTTGATGACACTGTGGAACTACACCCTGATCAAAGTATAGAACATCTCTACTTCTCCAGAAAGTTCCCCTTTACCACTTGTGCTCAATTCTCCCCTCCCCCACTTTAGAAAACCACTGGTCTGATTTCTATTATCATCAATTAATTTTGCCTGTTATATAATTTCATATAATAGAACCATACACCATGACTTCTTTGTGTCCTGTCCTTTCACTCAGGATAATGTCTGTGTGATTCATTCCTGCAGTGTTGTGTATCAGTAATTCATTCTTATTATTGAGTAGGGTACTCCACTGTATGACTGTACCACAATTTATTTATTTATTTACTTGCTGTTAGACATTGGGTTGACTTCCGGTTTGGATAACTATGAACATTGAACATTTGTGTACAATTCTTTTGTGTGCACATATGTTTTCATTTTTATTGAGTAGGTACCTAGGATTGGAATTGCTGTGTCATTTAGTAACTATATTTTTAACTTTGTAAGAAACTTCCAAACTATTCTTTGAAGCAGCTGCATCATTTTACACTCTTACAATGTATGAGAATTCCAGTTGCACCCCATCTTTGGCAATATTTCATATTGCCAGTCTTTTTAATTTTAGCCACTCTAGTGGTATGAAGTAATGTCACATAGTGGTTTTAATTTACACTTCCCAAATGACTAACGTTGAACATCTTTTCATGTGCTTATTGGGTATTCATATATCCTTGTGAAGAGGCTACTGAAGGCCTTTGACCTTTATAATAAGTTGCATTATTTGTCTTCTTATTGAATTGAAAAAGTGCTTTTTATATTCTGGATATACTCCTTTAGCAGTTATATATGTTGCAAATATTTTTTCTCAATCTGCCTCTTTGTTTTCTTGATATTTTCTTTTGAAAACAACAGAAGGATTTAATTCTAATTAAATCCAGTTTAATCAATTTTATTTTTAGTGCTATTTCTGTCCTAACTAAAAAATCTTTGCCTACCCACAAGGTCATCATACATGTTTGGGTTTATTTCTGAACTCTCTATGTTATTCCATCATCTTAATTGCTGTAGTTTCACAGTAAGTCTTAAAATCAAGTAGACAGTTCTTCAGTTCTGTTTGTGTTTTACAAAATTCTGTCTTCCCCTTAGATCCTTTGCATTTCCATGCACATTTTTAGAATCACCTTGTCAGTTTCTTAAAAAAAAACTGCTGGGGATTTTGGTTGGGATTACGTAATATAGATTAATTTGGTAAGAATAGAGAACAATACTGAGTTTTCCAATCCATGATCATGGTATATATTTCCATTATTTAATTCTTTAAAAATGTCCCTAGCAATGTCTTATATTTTCTGTATAAAGATCATGCACAGCTTTTGTTAAATTTATTCCTAAATATTTTATGTCATTTGATCCCATTGTACATGGTATTCTTTTGAAATTTTATTTTCTCTTTTTTTTTGTTTCTCAATTTAATTTTTAGAAGGTCACTTCTAGCTTTATTATTTTGAGACGAATACATTTGCAAATTTAACAAACCATATCACTAGGTTTTCATGGCTTATTTCTCACAAAAACACGATTAAATTTACTCAATTTTATAGCTAAAATCTGACAGCATGAGGTGAAATAATTTGAATCAAGCTGTGTAATGCACACAGTCCTTCCCAGCCTTTTCACAAGGCCTCTCTTAGATGGAAGAGAACTGGATAGCTGTCACCATTTCTTATACTATCGGAAATGGGAAGGAGATAGTTTCTTCTTTATACTGAGAATACCCCTAGAAGGGAACATAACCTGAGGATGACTGGAGGAAAAAGAGAGCTTTGTCATGATTGTCCAGAGAACACGTACTAAGTGTCCTGCATTGTGTTTTTTTACAACAGTAACCTTACCCAAAGCCCAGCTGGGGAGTCATTGTTCTTTCCCAGAAAGATCCTGATTCTCTGGGCTTAAGTCTGAGTTTTGTGACTTTCTAGTTGAGAGAGTTTGTTTAAGTTGAGCAACTTGTTCTATAGGGGACTTAAAGTGATTTTTACTTTCTTCTCTAAAATTAAGATGGTAAATATTCTTGCTTTGATCCTTTATAGAACTTTTTTTGTTTGTTTTGTTTTTTTAAAATTTTATTTATTTTATTTTTGACTGTGTTGGGTCATCGTTGCTGTGCACGGGCTTTCTCTACTTGTGGCGAGTAGGGGCTACTCTTCATTGTGGTGCGCGGGCTTCTCATTGTGGTGGCTTCTTGTTGCAGAGCACGTGCTCTAGGCACATAGGCTTCAGTAGTTGTAGCTCATGGGCTCTAGAGCGCAGGCTCAGTAGCTGTGGCACATGGGCTTAGTTGCTCCACGGCATGTGGGATCTTCCCGGACCAGGGCTCAAAGCCGTGTCCCCTGCATTGGCAGGCGGATTCTTAACCACTGAGTCACCAGGGAAGTCCATTGCTGTTGTTTTTAAATTTGGCACAGGAAGAGGTGAGAAAAGGGGGTCTTAACATACACTGAATAAGTAAGCATTATTATCATCCCTTTGCAAGTAAGAAACGAAGGTTCAGAGAGATCAACTTGCTCAAGGTTCCTAGTTGTTAAGTGTCTGACTTTAAAACTTTGCCTCTTCTACAGAACAAATTGTCTAAATGAGAAACTGGTGATTATTGGAAATGAGCATGCAAGGGTAAGCGTAGGGATACTTGAGTAGGGCATGCAAGACTGTACAGAACTCAGCCTAGGGCCACTGGATTTGCTCCCCACTTTTCCTTATATCACCATCCCTGGGCACCACATCCATATAGAGTCTCAAAGGCGCAAGGCAGTCCAAACTCGGAACACAGCTGAAATCACACCTCCCAGATTATTTTTGAGGTGTTTGCATAGATTTAAGTTTATTTACAGTGTCTGTACTGAAATTTATCTTTGGAAGCTGCAGTCAAATAATGTTTCTTAAGTGTCTTGATATGTTAGACTGGTAGTAGATGCTGAGGAGGAAGTTCATGCTACAGCCCCTAAACCCCAGAAGCCTTTTCTCTACATATGGGCACAGGACATATCCCTGGGCAGATAATTCATGATAATCCCCAGCAATATACAGGTAATGCTTTAGGAATACATAGAACATTATGCTCCAGGATACAGAGGGAGTTGAGATCATGAGTGGGCTTCTATGGGTATCTGGAATCTCACTTGGGCTTTCCTTCTTTCTTTCCTCCTTGGCTGTGTTGAGTCTTTGCTGCTGCCCGTGGGCTTTCTCTAGTTGCAGCGAGTGGGGGCTACTCTTCCTTGCGGTGCGTGGGCTTCTTATTACGGTGGCTTCTCTTGTTGCAGAGCACGAGCTCTAGGTGCGTGGGCTTCAGTAGTTGTGGCACGTGGGCTCAGAAGTTGTGGCTCGTGGGTTCTAGAGCGCAGGCTCAGTAGTTGTGGTGCATGGGCTTAGTTGCTCCACAGCATGTGGGATCTTCCCGGACCAGGGCTCGAACCCGTGTCCCCTGCATTGGTAGGAGGATTCTTAACCACTGTGCCACCAGGGAAGTCCCTCACTCGGGCTTTGAATTGGAGGAAGCAGGGAAGATGTACCTCCTGATAAGGAATGAAGGGAGTGGGAATATACATTCTCTGCTTGAAGAACCTCAGGAAGCCCGTGTGGCTGGAGACATGCCTACTGTGTAGTGGTTAAGCACGAGGGCTGCAGGGAGACTACCTACATCTGACTGACCACCAGTGACTGTCTTTGAGGTTCTGGTTAGTTTATTCATCCCCTGTGGCTATGAGTGCACAGACACACACACACACACACACACACACACACACTTTCTCATCTGTGAAATAAGGGCAATAATAGTGTTCATCTCCTGGTGTTATAGGGAGGATTCAGGGAAACAGTGTATGAAAGCACTTAGCATGCTGCCTGGTACATAACAAATGCTGATTAAAATGATAGCTGTTTTCATTGCTTAGATACCTCACTAAAGCAAAAATTTGCTTAGCTTCTGTCCATCACCTTCCAAACTTATTTGCATTTGTAACCATGAGTAAGCTAGGGCTACCATAACAAAATACCATAGACTAGGTGGCTTGAACCACAGAAATTCTCTCACAGTTCTAGAGACTAGAGGCTCAGGATCAAGGTGTTGGCAGGTTAGTTTCTCTGAAGGCCCTTTCCTTGGTGTGCAGATGGACACCTTCTCACTGTGTCCTCACATGGCCTTTTCTCTCTACACAAACCTGGTGTCTCTCCCTCTTCTTGTAAGGTCATTCGTCCTATTGGATTAGGGCCCACCCATATGACCTCATTTAACCTTAATTAAAGGTCCTCTCTCCAAAGACAGCCACATTCTGAGGTACTAGGGGTTAGGGCCTCAACATATGAGTTTGAAGAGGGGGGGTTACAATTTGGTGCCTAACAGACACCATTCTTACTTTCTTCTCCTCTGCTTTCAGAGTGTTAGTTTTCTTGTCAAGGTTAATCCTTCTACATGGCCCTTATTCCATCAAGTATTGCCTTCTTCTTTTCCAGTGGCTTGATATTTGGGGCTTTATATCATATCTCCTTTTGCTGTTCATTTATTTATTTATGTACTTATATTTTTAAGAGACGGATAACTATAAATCTTCCTACCTCACCTACTCACTATTTATTTATTTTCTCCTTAGGTAAATCGAGAAAAGGTCCTTTGTTTTAAGATTTTTATACAGGGCAGTTTAGGTAGCAGCAAGTGACATACTAGAAGTGTGTGTGTGTGTGTGTGTGTGTGTGTGTGTAGGTGGGTACATTTGGCAGTTAGCCTGAAAATTTGGAAATCCTAACCCATATTTGGACAATTTAAAAAATGCTTGCTCTTCAATTAAAAAAAGTATCAAAAATAGGAAAACCTAAAGGTTTAGAGAAATCTAAAGGAAAAAGGAATCATCAAAATATAAATGCTGGGGAAGATTGCTTGTCTGTATTCAAAATGCAGATGATTGCTTTTAAAAAGAACAGAAAAAGGTAATGAATATTTAAAAGGGAATGTCAAATAAATGGGCACAAATGTATAATTTACAGCTCCAACATGGAAGGACAATTTAGAGTTTTCCTAGCAACAAGAGCTCTGATGAAGAGTCAAGGGTGCAGAGATGCTGAGGCCTCTGTTCTCTCAGCTCCCCTCCAATCTCACTGAATTCCTGCCATTTCAGACATGCTGTAGACATGCTGTTAACTTAAATGGTACCCAGGAAAAAAAAATGCACATGCTGCGTATGGAGAAAAGCCCAAGTTCTTCCTCTTTTTATGAGCTGCCAAATCTTGCTGCTGGTGTTTACATTAACAGAGGAATGTGATATTAATATTTAGCTCACTCTGCAGAAATATGCATTTAAGTGGGGGAAGTTTCAGCACGCAGTCTCCAGAGCAAGATCTCTGTCTCTGTGTCTTTCTTACAAACACACACACACACACACACACACACACACACACACACACACGCACGCACGCACACGAAGAATGGCTCCCATGACTAGGAACTTTCAGTTAAATGGGGAGCACAACACATGGCCAGCAGAAGGAGGGGATCCAGCAGAATGACAATGTTTACAGCTACAGGGGATGCCCTGTGTGCAGGAGAGCTCTATGAACCCCGCTGGAGATGGAAGTCCCACATGGACAGCTGCAGCATCAAAGAATCCCGGTGACCTAGATTCAGCTATAGATCCGGGACTGCTTTGGCCTGTGTGGCTACCAGTAGGCCAGCAGCCTGCTTGCAGTTTCACGGGTTGCCTGGCAAACAGCGCTGACCCATTTCACCATGACAACCTGGGCTGCTCTGCTAAAGGCCATGCACAAGGAAACCCTCGCTGCTGGCATTTTAAAGATTTCAAAATTAAGTTTACTTGGAGTTTCTGAAAAATGCATTTAGAAAACCCAACCAAAGCTGACATTCTTTGACAGTGGTGGAAGAGATGGAGAAGAGAAATGTGAGAAAGTTGCTGTTAGTCTTTTCCATGTTGTAAACTGTCAGCAAAACTATCCATTTTATGTTTTACTCAGCCAATAGCATTGTAATAAATATGTCTCCAACCAGAGTGTATTGATAAACAGAGAATAAGTAGGTGAAAAGGCTAAGGGATTAACTTCTATGGCCATATATATTCTGGTCTGTTAAAACAGAGTATATAGAATCTAATAATTTAAAATCTCCTATAAATAAATGGAAGTATTTAAATGTGGATTTATTATAGCTTAGGCTCAGTCTTGAACTGTACAGAATTGAGTTTCATTGGAGAACTAAATTAGTATGCCCCTTGGGGGGAAAAATGGGTCTGTGCTTTGGTAAAGGAATTCCATTTAGTAAGTGTAATTTAGGAAAATCAGGGCCTGGTTTGTGCGTGTGATCACATTGAAATGCAACCTCTGCTTTTTTGACAAAGGCCATGGCACAGAATTGAAAGCATTTTCAGGTCTTTATATTGAAACCCATGCACCATTCTCAGCACCGCTTTTTTTGGTTGTTGTTAAATTAGCTCAGGAGATTAAACCTTAGAACTTTCTGAGTGATCTTTGGTGTTTCCTACACAAAGAAAACAAAATCACAACAGGCCAAAGAATTGTTTCATATGATGCAGAGTCTGTTCCCAGTGACTGACCCTATCCTTGGGCCATGAGGGTCTTTGCTTGAGGATGATAGAGTCACACAGAGTCTTTAGTTTCGAGTAGACGAAGGAGAAGAGTAGCCATAGCTTGGCACCATGGAATAAATCCAATGCCATTTATGGAAACATGGAAATAAAACTATAATGTATCTTTGTAAAATAAATGAGCCATTCACTTCCTTTGAAACAAAGATGTTAAGATCTTTTCTTCATTCTCTCCTACTCAGCATTTTCCATCAGTGCCTGAAAAGGTTTCCTTTTCTCCTACAAGGGCTCAGCCTCCTTTCCATATCCTTCCTTCCAAAGTCTTCCAGGAGCAGTCTCTATCCTATGTGAAAGAATTAACTTCTGTTGGAGAAGCATCTAACTACATGTGCAATCGTGCCACCCCTCATCCCAAGGTCGGCTGTCAGCCAAGGGTTTATTAGGTGAACTGAGGATCTAACACATTGCTGCAAACTAGATGAGGAGTTAGAAAACAAATGCCATTTGTAGACATTAGTGGCTATGGAATCAATCATTCAACTTTCAGAGTCAATTAAAGATGAAAATTAATTACCCAACACAGCAGAAAGATATTAATAGACAGTCATGGGCAAAAATGGAGTTATAAGTAGGATAACCATACGTTCTAGCTTGCCTATCTTCCTGTCATCCTGATATAATTATAAATGGTGGCCCCTTTTGTATCCTCATTTGAATGATAAATTTACATGGTCTTCCCAAAAATAATATTTGCAGGGTTTGAAAAATCTTTCTTCAGTGTCTTTCTACAATTCAGTTTGCCGTCTACAGCTATGGTTTTATCAGGAAGAGGGTTATCTTTAAAGCCTGAGGTCACCACCTCTTGGCAGGAGTTCCACCACCTTCACATGATAGATTTGGTCACAAGCATGTTTCCAGAGTGACCATGACCGACAATGGGGAGTAGGGAGGTTCAGATTGGTGTCTCATTCTCTCCAGGATAATCCGCTATACGCTACTCTCCTCAGTTACATGTTTTCCTCTAAACCTGTCCCGCCACCCCTATTGCTCTCGCTAGTCTCTCCTGTTCCTTTTCCAAGGCCTTAAGTTCTCAGATCTTCCCCTAGCACCCGTCTACAAATAATTGATAAGAGCTTTAAAAGTTTGTTTTCTGGAGGGTTGTTTGTGATTTTGAAAGGAGGGAAGACTTGAAAGACGAAGAGAAATCTTCCTTGGTGGAATTTTGTCATTCACCCTTAAAATCATACAACTCAGGCTGCCTCTCTCTTATTTTTACACCTAAGTCATCAAAGTCAGTGAAGCCAACAGAGAAGTGATCAGCAGGACTCCTCAGTGTAAATGATCTGAAACACGAGGTAGAAACCAGCCTTCTAGTTTCAAATACTTTCATTCCTTGGACTATGAAGCTATGTTATGTGGTTCTGAAAATGGCCTTTATGGGAAAGCACACATAGATCCAGAACGTGTTTGTCATTTCATACTTGGAAGGCAGGAAATATTTGAGATCAGTGTAACGCCAGGGCTTTTGATTTAAAAAAACAATGTACGCATGCCATATATAAGTCACTTCCTTAATTAAATTGGCATACAGCTAGCAATCTAACTGTATGGTAATTACTTTTTACTTTGTGAGGAAAAAGTCTTATGATATCAATACATTCTGGTGGATTGTTTCCCATAGAAAACATTTTAAAATATAGGGTAGGGTATTTCATTAGATCATTCGAAATCCTTTTAATGTTTGTGATATTGTTTCCCTTCCACCCTTCAGTCACTGATTTTTTAACTTTTATGGATTTCCTGGCCAAGGTATTTAAGAACTAGTGAAAACATTATGTTTGCAAATGCTTTCGGACATCCAGCTCTGAATTTCTGCACAGTGTTAATGGAGTTCATTATCTAGACATTCACTATCTTGTAGAGTGAATCATCATTGTGAATTGACCATGGGTTCGATGCTTTAACTACAAGACATTTAATGATGCAGATGACCAGTCCATTCCTGAAATACTGGAGCATCCATCAATGGTAAAGAAAAAATCATTTGCCTTGATCTGCAAAAGCATGGTGTTAGGTTGAGAATATTTAGTCCTAATGCAGGTAGGATACATGTGAGGATCTGGTCCTGGTATCATTTTCCCCTTGGAATTTTCAGAAGAAATGCCTTATAGCATGATATGTTCACAGTCTATGTTAGTTTTCTTATTGAAAGATAAAATGATTTTCCATTCTTTGAAAAAATCATGGTCCTTCCTCTGTTTTATTTTTTCCCTTAAAGCTCTGTTTTTATTTTTATTGATATTATTCATTCATTCACTCAGTGACTATCCAATCAATACCATCTTTCTCTTTCAACAAGACGTCGTACCAGATACTGTGCCATGCAAGATATGACTTCTGCTCTCCATTGGGTTGTAGTCTGGTGGGAGGGCTAATACTTGTACTCATATATATAGTATCCCTGGCAGTGATGACAGCCCATATATATGATGAAGACTGTGTGCTTCAGAAATCTGAAATGGAGGGTATTCTGGCTGTAGTGGAAATAATATTTGGAGCTAAACTATAGCCTTCCTTTTGATAAAGATTGGAGGGCAGTGTTGGACTAAGAAGCTACAGCAGAAGCAACAACATGGGCACTAGAAGGGCACTCTATGATCAGAAAAGAGTCTTTAAAAAGTTGCATTTAGAATTCAACCTTGAGGAGTAGTAGGGCTGGGGACTGTAAGAATGGTTGGGAGCCACATATTAAGGCTACGTGGTCTGGTCTAAATTCTAGGCAGTGAAGAGACAGTGAGATTTTAAGTAGGAGCTTGATGACTTCACTGTGCTTTAAGAAAATGATTTAAGGGCAATCTGCAGGATGAACACAGGAGGGAAGAAGGTCAGTTGGGAAATTATTGTAACACTCAAGGTGTGATGCGATAAGAGTTGGAAAGGAGGTGGTAGCAATGTGACTAAAAGGGAAGACATGTAACATGGGAGTGTTATTTTATTTCCCCAGAGAATTGAGTTTGTGTTGATTAGTGAAGCAGTAAAATCAGTTATGTTTCTGCTAAGCCTTCAAAAAATGTGCAACTTATTTTGCCCATGATTTACTTATGAAATGGATTCAGTCAGTGATTTAAAAGACATACATCAAATGCTAGGTCATGATTATCATCTTACATCCAATATGCTTTCTTTCCCAACCCTCCATTCCCCACACTATGCAGGAGCAGGGGACCTTATGGACATTACCTGTTCAACCCTCCTGCATCCCTCTGAGACTGAAGAGCGTTTCTGTCTGAAGATGGGGAAACTGCAGCATAGAAAGTTTATGTATACAAGGTGGCACAAAGGCAGTATTCCCATTATACCAATTGTATTTGGCAAGAGACAGGTCAGGATGGCAGTTAACTAACAGTGAAATAATTTGACCAGGCCAAACTTTTGATGAAATGTCTAATGAGTGATGATTAATGTTGAGCGTATGTGAAGGACTGAGGTTTGTCCTCTAACAAGGAACTGTTCTTAATTGCTGAAGCTGGCATGGATAATTTAGGAAATTTAGGACAAGGACATTGGATTATTATCTAGAATTCTCTGGAATATTTTTTATCTTCTTGGTCAAATTTACAAAAAAAAAAAAAAAAAAAGCCTTGTTAATACTTGACTTTGCGTTGAGTAGGTCCCAATCTACTAGCTGCCCACATGGGACTGTCTATTTAGGGATTATCCTTGGCTTACCAATGGGAGGAAAAAACCAGGAAATCAGATAGAGCATAAGCTTCAGTTGAATACAAGTTTTGACAACATTACTGAATACGCATCCCAGCAAATCACACTAGCAAGCAATGATTTCATTGAAACAATTACTATGCATGTACATCAGTTATACATTGTGTGTTTGTGTGTCTATTTGGAAGTATAAGTTTTCTGATTTTGCGTATGTATATGATGAAGTAGGAACAGGGAGAGAGAAGAAAAATAAGAAGTTTTACCTAAAAGCTGTATTTTCTGAGTATTTATGCTTAAGCCATTTTTTCTTTAAACTACTTAGAGACCTGCCCTTCAGTATTTGAAATAGAAATCATCCTTTTAATATTCTATTCTGTCACTCATTTTTTTATTTGTACAGAGTTGCCCAGTTAGGCTGTACTCTAGTGTGCTATGATTTGCTCTTCTGTCCCAAACAACAGAACTACTGGGCTTTGAAAGCTGACGTATGGGGGGAGGAGGTAAAAAAGGAAATGTTTATACCTCCTCATTTTGAGATGGCTCCTCCAGAAATCTGATACTAAATATCTTCCTGCATCTGGAGGAGGGAAGAAAGAGGCCATACAGGCATTCTGTACAGAATGTTGAAATAAAACCCTCTATTGTCCACCAAGACAATAGAACTAGTCTATAATAATGTAGTACAAGTAGAGCAGAAACTACACAAGGCAGCAATGCAATCTTTGTTCCAGTGTAATCTTCCATATCAACCATCGACAATCCCCAGGGGCAGGAGAAAGGCCTTTCTCCTATTTCCCATACATAACTCACCACCCCTTCTCTCTCTCTCTCCTTGCTGTGTAGGAAGCAGAACTGTCCTAAATCATGGCCAAAGTCTCCAACTGAGCTCAAACTCTTTGTATGGATAAACAAATTGGTTAGCTTCATTTTCTGTTTCACAGTCTGCAGGTGTTTCCTTTGGTGGGAAAAGAAGTAGAAATACTGGGAAGTATGATCTGAGGTGCTCACAATCAACGCGCTACTTGGGAAGGTAGAGTTTCAACTTTTATCTAGAAAGATAGCATCTTTCTATAGGAGTAGGGGGTGAAGACACAAACATGACTACAACAAATTAAAATATCCAAGAACATCGGGAGGAAGGCAGAACACTGACTGAATACACTGAAGCTGACACAGAACCAACTGTTCCCTAATAGTTCACCACTACCTGGCCCTCTGCGAGGTACCGGCTGGCTGCCGCAGAGAAGAGAAGGATTGGTGTGCTGCCGTCTGCATGCAGCTTTCATTCATAGTGGGCATTCTGCCCAAATGCGCAGATGAGCATCGGACAAATATCTCCCAGTATTTTTCTTGCGCTTAGCCACATTTGAGCCTATAAAATTGCTTGAATTTGTCCATACTTAGTCTTGCTGAAACCTATGACTTCAAGTTATGTGCAAGAGTCAGAAAGAATCCCTAAAACATGTCATGCCTTTTTGCAACCCTAAAATTAACCTTTTGTTTAAGAGAAAATTCAATCTGTTAAAAATGTTTTATAAAGGAGAGAAACTAGTCTGTAAAGGTAAGACCATTAAGAATTGTGAAAGCAATCAAAATAGGACGATTGCACATTAAAAAAAGAAATTGAAAGGGCTCTGGACGAAACCGGTTTATGCTGATATCTTTGCTTTACTGGAGAACAAAAGAGAAAGAAAGGCTCACAAAGTTCATAACCTCTTGACATTCTACCTTTCTCATGCTGGGAAAGGCTGGTCTCACATCTTTTTGCTGCACCTTTCATTTTGCTACATGTCTCAGAGTCTGTCACACAGAGATGTTCAATACTTCTTATAAAGGTGTAGGGATATACCAGTGAATAAAAACAAGGACCCTGATCTCACAAACCTTATCATCTATAGTGGAGACATACAATAGATATATAAATATTTGAGGGAAAAGCTGTTAAAAAGAAAAAAAGCAGGATAAATGGAGACATTTATGGAACTGTTAAATTGTTGAGGAGCTTTTTAATGTAGAGCTATCAGGGAAAGCCTCTTTGGTTAGGGGACATTTAGCAGAAACCTGAATGATGTGAGGGAACATGCCAGGTAGATATCTGGGAACAATGGCTCTAGATAGAATAAGCCAGCAAGTGCAAAGGCACGGGGGCAGGTATGTGTCTAGTGTTTTTACAACTATGAGGCCAGTGTGCCTATAACTGAGCAGGCAGGGGTGGAGTGGGAGGAGATGAGATCAGAGAGGTGAAGAGAAGGGTGAATAGAGATTATGAATGGGTCTTTGAGGCAACATTAAGGAGTTTGAATTTTATTCTGAATGAGATGGATGAGTTTTTCAGAGTGCAAAATGAAGCTGAGAGGAGGTCATCCATGTTTTGAAAATGATCTTGAACAAAGATCATTTTGTTTATATGGAGAAAGTTTGGGTTAGGTCTCCAAATAATATTTGGATTTTAAGGCATTTAACCATTGGAAAAATTTACCAAAAACAATAATAAATCTCAGTCTCTAGAGTTATTTAGGAAAGGCCACGTTTATTTGACGTGAACTGCCATCTAGAAAAAAGGATCAATGTGCTTCCCCCCAGTCGTTTAATCCACAGTCAATTTGATTAACCACATAATCAAACGGATTTAGTAATTAAGACCACAGGAAAACTGGAACGCATTCGGCTCTTCATTCTGTTGTTTTTAATCAGGAGGTACTTCCCAGGGGAAATATCCATTTGACAGTCTCTAGGACAGTGGTTCTGCTTTATTTGGCCCATGAACAACTTCAGTAGATCTTCAGTTATTCATTCTAGAAAAAAAAAATTTTTTTTTTTAAGATAGTACCACCAGGGGCTAGACATGAAGGTAACTTGGGATAATGCATGATTTAATATCAAACTGATATTTAAAAAACATTAACCCAATACTTAGTGGGAATGCAGAGAAATGCATTATCTTTTATTAAATATTATATACAAACCAGGTTCTTACCAGTTACCTTTCAGTGCTCAATAAGAACATTATGTTAAAAAAAAAATTTGGTAAAACTTTTCCTATTTTTCTGTGTGTTTTATTTTTTGTGCGTCTTTTTACTGCTTCTGTGCTTTTTCAAAGCCTCACTTTGTTGATGGCATAGTAAAGTGTTTAATATTTAGATAATAAAATAAATCATTTCCATAAACAGCACCGTGCTGAACACTTCTAATTGTCAGAATTCAGCACTCTGTGATCTTTAGTTGAAGGCCTTCATGGCATTTCCCCAAGATACTCAACTATAATAGGTTTATCCTAGTAAGGAACGTTCTCTTTTTTTCCTCTCAAAGGTACTGGGAATGGGATCAAGGTACATTGATCCTGTGACATTTTGGTGGCCTTTAGTGACAATTAGTTGCCAAGCTACCGTATGAATAGGTTATAAACTATAACGCTACATAGGACTTGCCCAAGGGCCAAATAAGGGACTTCCTAGGCCAGGTGAGACTTACGGCAGGGTGACCAGGCTGAAGAAGTGTGGGAGTCCTGCCTCAGACTCCTACTCTAGCTCTTATCCCAGGCGTCCCTGAGAGTCCCTGAGACCGCCGGGTCGTTCTCTTCCCCCTTCCTGTGACTCACTGCTTGAGAAGCTCTTTTATCCCTTGCAGAGCATGATGCCCACGAAAGTAAGGGACTAAGAATCCGTGCTTATTGGTTCTGGTTTCTGTTTGTTTTAAACAGTGATGATGGATGCTCTAGTTGCTTTTAGAGACTGGATTAAGGAGTTAGATGGTGCTTGTGTACTTGTCAACCAAGGCTTTAGAAAAGCAATGTGTCTCCAGTGTCCAGAATAGTCACCCTTCTCCCTGGATCCAGGCGGAAGAGCTACACAGTCCTGCCCACCCTGCTCTTTCCCTCCCATCCCAGGGTCCTCTGACAGCATGCTTTGTAAGCTTGTCTGTTAAGAGTAGGGATGTCAGTGCGCGTTTCTGCCAATAACAAAACCAAAGTTCCATGTTTGCAAAGTGTGAAGTCAGTCCTGGAAAGGGAAAGTCAGCCTTTCCCTTCCAGAAATTTCTGGTAGATCCCTAAGCTGACTAAGACGAAGAACTGATAAAATTCCCTTTTGCCGCGATGAGATCTGGAATGCTTGTGCAGTTCTAAGCTACCCATTTCCATTTCTAAGCAGTCTATTCTATCTAAGCCCCTCCACATATACACTTTCCATGGACCTGCCATTACACACTCAGTACACGTGTTCAACATTGAATGCAATGTATATCCATGCCTCTGGTCTGCCTTCAGGGCAGCGTTTTTTTAAAAAAAGTTCTGTTTTATATTGGAATATAGTTGATAAACAATGTTGTGTTAGTTTCAGGTGTACAGCAAAGTGATTCAGCTGTACACATACGTGCATCTATTCTTTTTCAAATTCTTTTCCCATTTAGGTTATTACAGAATATTGAGCAGAGTTCCCTCTGCTATACAGTAGGTCCTTGTTGGTTATCTATTTTAAATATAGTGGTATATACATGTCAATCCCAAACTTCAGGGCAGGCTTGAAGCTGGTAAGAGCACGTGTCTCAGAGCACCCCTCTGTAACCATCTAGATGTTCAACTTCAGGGTGGAATTGTTACCAAGGCTGTTGCCCCAGAATCATGCCCCTGCCCCTCCCTCAAATGTAAACCGATTACAGTACTCATCTAAGTTTCAAGAGGCAGCTGCAAAGAGAAAAAAACAAGAGCTGGTTAGAAGCAACTAGGCCCAAGATGACAGAGGATTTGACTTCCAGTAGACCTCGAGCCTCATTGTAATGCATTAGTGACACACCCACAGGCACCATGACAGTGGACGATTGCCGTACAAAGACCAGAAAAGCCCATACAAGGACTAGAAAGGAGAGTTGCACCAGTTCCAGGTCCACACCACACCCTTGTTCTCAGATAACTCATGAATATTCCTCCCACTCTTTCCAGTTTCCCCCCTTTTAGCTCGACCCTCCTATGTATTTGGCATCTCTGCTCAGATTGGGTTGAGAAATTGATTTTCAAACTAGGTTCCCGTTTCTCCATTCTTTGGCCATCGAATAAAGCTTGTGCTCTTCCAGTCCCAGCATCGGTTTCCTTGTTGGCTGTGGGAATCCAATCAGAAAAAGATCCTCCCTGGCCTAGACAAGGGGTCTTGGCCCAGGCGAGGTCTGCTGCGTGGGTCCAGTCAAGCAATGCAGTAACAAAATGAGCGGACTCCCTAGGATGACCTCTGATGTCTTTTCAAGGTCATGACCTTCAACTGTCTGCCTGTCACTACTTCCCAAAAGAACCACATCCCTCATCCTTTCCCCAGACATTATTTCCCCAACTCAGTTTCTTACCACATTGTGTGGCAGATATGGAGGTGGGGTGGGATGGCAGGAAGGAGAAGAAGGGAAGGGGCTGCTCAGGTTGTTTTCTGAAATGATTTTCTCTGAAAGTTTTATCCAAACAGTAATATTTGCAGTGGGAGCATCTAGAGTTACCATTTGGAGAGCAGAAGGCAGCACTGTAGCTCCGAGTGGAATTGCCCCTGGTGCTTCTGCTGAGCTCCAAGATTTATGAAGGGGAGAGAGGGACTGGTTCCTCTGAAAAGCACATTTCCTGTTAAGAACAGCTTCCTTATACTGAGTGCCTATAAGGAGTTATTTAATTTCATCAGCCTAATAGTTCTATGATATAGGTATTATTATCTCTATTTTATATGTTAGGAAATTGGGATGCAGGAGGCTTAAATAATTTATCCAAGGTCACACAGCTAGAAAGTAGAAGAACAAGCATTCAAACCGAGGGCTCTTTGTGTTCACGATTTGTGTCCTTTCCACTACATGAATTGCCTCTTGGTTCAGACTTCTCTGGGGGAAACAGTAGAATAATTCAGCCGACCAGTGATTCCAGGCTTCGAGGCACAGAGAGTAATCTTTCCACGGTATGCGCAGTTGGGATGCTATGGCCGTGGGTAGGTCCATTCTTGGTGAAGGGTTGATTAATTCCTTCGCTGCCCCCAAGAAGCTCTACACTAGTCCACCCCACCCCAGTGGCATTGGGAAAGAGATGGTGTTGGTGACCTTTCTGTAGTGACACATGCAAGGTAAACACAGACCCCGAGGGGAGACTGGTTGACAGGTAACTCCTCTGTGACTCAACCCCTTACTCACCCCAGTCCCCCCACGTCATGGCACCAGGAGAGATAACCCAACCTGAATCTGGAATCCCGCCTTCCCGAGAGAAGCACCTGGGAAGCCAATTAGCACAGCACATTCTCAGTGCCCAGCTAAGGCCGCACAGAGGGGAAAATAACCATTCTTCCCTAAGCAGATGCAACCTGAGC
This sequence comes from Aethalodelphis obliquidens, assembly GCF_003676395.1. Lineage (NCBI taxonomy): Eukaryota > Metazoa > Chordata > Mammalia > Artiodactyla > Delphinidae > Aethalodelphis > Aethalodelphis obliquidens. Next base: position 45,506,520 of record NW_020837947.1, read on the forward strand.
CTTTCATTTCACGATACTAATCGCCAAGTAAACAGGCTCTTTGATGCTAGCATCTGTGTGAGGGCTACTTCCCACACCGCCTCCTTTCTGCCTGCCTGCTCTCACCGAAGTCTCAGCAGCATCTCTGGGCCACCTTAGCCCTTGGAGCTGCCCTGCTGTCACGGGACCTATGCCATGTTCCACAGAAGCCTGGGCTTAGGGACTTCTATTTCCTCCCCTTGGTGTGCAATAGCCAGCAGCTGCTTTGGCCGCTGCAGAGTCTCTTCAGTGGTCTCCGTAGAATTTTCCTGGGTTCCGGAGTTTCCGACCCCTGCTGGTTCATGGTTAATTCGCTGGCAGAACTGGCTGCTTGAGAATAACTCTTGGTTTGCTTCGGGTTTCTTCCTTGCCTAATATAGGCCAGTTCATGAAGCAGTTCACACACACTGGTGCCAGATTTATAAAGTGTGAATTGAATTCTGCCCTTGGCCTTCTCTGCCCAACTCCCACAACTTTCCTATTGTAGCTTCTCTTAAAACACAGCCATGTTTCCCTTCTAAAGCCCTAGTACATCCTGCCAGATGAACAAATGGTAGGGAAAGGATGATTTCTTATGCATTTTCATATGTAGGCTATAAACAGCCCCTGTTCTCTGAGATCTTCCTTACAGCGTTCCTGTGGAACCAGGGTAGTTATCTTGCTCCAGGTTTTACAAGAGGAAAAGCAGAGACCGTTCCTTTTTTTCTGCTGCCAAAAACCAAACCAAAACAAAAAAACAAACCCAAAATGAAGTGAATTGGAAATGAAGTCCAAGGAGCAGAGGCCTTCTGTCTTTCAGCTCAGCACATGGTGATTTGCTTGATTACACTTCCCTCGGCCCCTCCCTCAAATCTCATAGGCGCAGACTCATTACCCCATTAGGATTTGGCTGGGGAGGCTGAACGGACAATGAGAACAGAGACGAATCTGGGTAGGCTGCCAGAGTTAACAACCTCTTATGTGCAATAAAACCAGACAGCATTTTTGATGGACCACATTCTCATTGCATTTGAACAGCCTTGGAAAGCTTCCATGGCTGCTGATTTCAAATAGGAAAACATCCCGTAGGGAAGCGGGGAAAAGATGTGTCCTTCGGGCTCGCCTATAACATATGTGGGCCCAGTGTAAGTGTCCAAATAGAGGCGCACATGCCATATGCTTAAATACTTAAGAGTTATGATTCAAGCTTGAAAACTCTCAGATAAAACATAAAATATGTTCTACCCTCCCTCCCTGATAAACAGTGATCATCTAGAGGCTGGGTTGAAATTTAGATTTCTCTCACTCCTTGGAGTCTCATTCTGGAACACAATGTCCAGGGAGAGGTGGCCTCTCACTGCCCAACTCAGTGCCCCTGGTCCCAGGTCCAGCCCCTTCTCTTCACATTCTGGCTCCAGACGTCAGTGTGTGTGTGGTCTCTCAAACTCCCGCAGGACCCTCTACCTCACATGTCCAAGTACCAGTGACACTCCCGCCATCAGCCCCCCAGGGCCACTCCTGGGCCTAGAGGTGTGCCCGGTTTGCATTCAGGTGCACACACACAGGAAAGAGGCTTCACACAAATCCTGGAACTTGACTCTGGTTGATTGGAAAGGGAATTCCAAGATCCTGGGAAATCAAAGCATGGTTGGGGGTATGTGTGTGGGAATAACCCTTTGGCCCCATGGACTCTTCTTCCCATTAAGAGAGCCGCTGTTAAAAGACCAGGCTGGGCGTTATAAGATGCAGGGCACAGAGCAGTTGGCCCTCTTGCTTGGATTTATGGATAGTGTGTATAAAGTAGGTCCTTTGTAAGAGGACGTTTCACTTAGAAAATGGATACTTGCCACCGTGTCCGCTACAGTATAGCAGTTGGCGATTCATCAGGGTAATGTGCTCTTTGCTTCATATGCTGGATTAGAATGAATGTCTAGCTGTGATGGTTCTCAATTATGGATGCATAGTGACATCACTTGGGGAAGATTTCCATGACCCCACGATTGAGATTCTGACATAATTTGGTTAGTGTAGGGTCCAGGCACAAATATTTTTTGTAATCTTTTTTTTTAAGTTGAAGTGTAGTTGATGTATAATATTATATAACTTACAGTGTACAGTATAGTGATTGATAATTTTAAAAGTTATACTCCGTTTATAGTTATAAAATATTTGCTGTATTCCCTTGTAGCTTATTTTATACAGAGTAGTTTGTACCTCTTAATCTCCTACTTCTCTGTTGTCCTTCCTCCCTCCCTCCCTGCCTCCCCTGCCCCCACTGGTAACCACTAATTTGTTTGCTCTATCTGAGTCTGCTTCTTTTTTGTTATATTCACTAGTTTGTTGTACTTTTTAGATTCCACATATGTGATATCATACAGTATTTGTTTTTCTCTGTCTGAATTATTTCAGTTAGCATAATGCCTGCCAAGTCCATCCATGTTGCTGCAAATGGCAAAGTTTCATTACTTTTTTATGGCCGAGTAGTATTCCATTGTATATATCGGGTTGACCAAAACGTTTGTTCGGGTTTTTCTGTAAGATGTTTGGCCAACCCAATATATACTATATCTTCTTTATCCATTTGTCATTTGACGAACACTTAGATTGCTTCCATATCTTGGCTTTTGTGAATAATGCTACTATGAACATTGGGGTGCATGTCTCTTTTCAAATTAGTGTTTTTTGTTTTTTTTCAGATATGTACCCAGGAGTGGGATTGCTGGGTCATATGGTAGTTCTATTTTTAGTTTGTTGAGGAACCTCCACACAGTTTTGCATAGTGGCTGCACCAATTTACATTCCCGCCAACAGTGTTCAAGGGTTTCCTTTTTCTTTACATCCTGGCCAACATTTGTTATTTATGTTCTTTTTGATGATAGTCATTCTGACAGGTGTGAGGTGATATCTCATTGCGGGTTTGATTTACATTTCCCTGATGGTTAGCAATGTTGAGCATTTTTTCATGTGCCTGTTGGCCATTTGCATGTCTTCTTTGGAAAAATGTCTATTCAGTTCTTCTGCCCATTTCTTAATTGGGTTATTTGCTTTTTCGATATTGAATTGTATGAGCTGTTTCTGTATGTTGGATATTAACCCCTCATCAGTTGTATCATTTGCAAATATTTTCTCCCATTCAGTAGGTTGTCCTTTAGTCGATGGTTTCCTTTGCTGCAGGCACAAGTATTTTTAAAAAGCTCCTACGTAATTTTATGTGCAGCCAGAATTGAGAACCACTGGGTCCAGCCTAATGATTTTTCTTCTCAAACCCCAGGGCATTCGCCCTTGTGCCTAACCCCAAGAACTCAAAACTGTCATGGCTCAGGAGATGTTTATCTCCAGAATAACAGGGTTCCTGTGCTCTAGTCAACAATCAGTTCGGTGCTTGCAGCAGTAAGACTGGTTTACATAGGTTCTGCTGGTGGTAAGCAGAGCTCGTAACTGATCTCTCCATGCCAGATGAAATTGAAAATAGTTAACATTTAACAACCACTGCAACAATCAGTCCAAACAGACTCCAACTGTAGAATACTGGTTGGCCTTACCATCATCTGACAGATTCCTCTAGTTACTCCTCCTAGAAATCTCTTACAATGGACATTACCGTGTACATTTATCAGGAAGGTGGCGGATCTGGGACCCAAAGTCAGGTCTTTCGACTCCGAATCCTGGGTTCTATCAACTGCAGCAGGCAATTTTTCTGGTTAGCACTTCTGGTTAGCCCAAACTGAGTTCTTTAGCCTGTAACGTTGGCCTACGCCAGGACACTTGAAGGAAGATATATTACTGACTTCACATAAAACACTACCTACAAAATGGATCACCTAGTTTAAATCTACACAAACACAAAGGGGGGAAACAACGGTTTAGCCTCTATTTGAATGACATTTATTTCTGAGCTGAGTAGTTAGCTTTTTAATTCTGAAGTTTACGTGTAAATTCTGACATATACTCAGAGCTGTGCTTACCCTTAACAATTGGCCGCACTCAAGTCTTGCAAATATGGGATCCACTGTTTTAAGGTTTTAGTAGCTACAACGTGACCCATGTAAGTTTAAGTATCTGATACTTACACCTTGTTTACTTTAAATTCACCAGACAGAACCGGATCTTTCATGGCCATCTAGTCTACTTCTGTTTCTGGGAAAGTTTGCATTTAAACCATCCCAGAGACAAAACTTCCCCACTTGAAATACAATTTCTTTCTCTGCTCAGCAGGGGAGCCTTCTCTTCAAAGCCCAGGTCAAGGCCTATCTTGGTGGCAAAGTAACTCATTGCAAGTCTCTGTCCTCAGCAAGGCAGATTCAGGTTCTGAATGGAACTTTATACGATTTGGGGAGTTCCCTTTATGATAAAAAACACAGAATTAGGCACCAAAGTGAACATTAATTTAGGATGAGAAAATAAATCACGTATTGTTTAAAAATATTTCCATGTGTAGGGCTTCCCTGGTGGCGCAGTGGTTGAGAGTCTGCCTGCCAATTCAGGGGACACGGGTTTGAGCCCTGGTCTGGGAAGATCCCACATGCTGCGGAGCAACTAGGCCCGTGAGCCACAACTACTGAGCCTGCGAGTCTGGAGCTTGTGCTCTGCAAGAAGAGGCCGCAATAGTGAGAGGCCCGCGCACCACAATGAAGAATGGCCCCGGCTCGCCGCAACTAGAGAAAGCCCACGCACAGAAACGAAGACCCAACACAGCCAAAATTAAATAACTTAAAAAAAAAAAATTAAAAAAAAAAATTTCCATTTGTAAATCTTATCTCTTCAACAAGACTGTAAGCTTCTTGGAGGAAAAGATCATGTCTTATATATTTTTCAATTTCTCCACATACTTTTTCAGTACTAAGCATGTTACAGTTGCCCAATAATTATTTGTGGATTGATTGGCTATCTACCAATTCTTGCAAATCTCTGTAGAGGTTAAAGTGGTAGATTGATCAAGATAGAAGGGATTTAATAAGGGAAGGTTCCTCATGGATGTGTGCTCAAAACTGATTTTTGAAGAAGGAAAGGAGTGTTTGATTGGAAAGGCGAGACTCCATATGGGGAAATATGAAATTAGATATAGGTGTTTAATGAAGCTTTTAAATTTATTAAGAGAAATACGAGTTTATAATGAATATCTTCACTGAAATACAATCCCCTGAGTATAGGAACATGTTCAGATTCATTGAATGAGCTGTGTTTGGTAAGATTTTCAAAAACAATGTTGTGATTTCAAAAGCGGTTAGAGTATAGTGATATCTGATTATCAGTGGGTAAGTCTCCCAAATGTTTCCATCTAGAGAGAGAAAAAAAAAAAAAAAAACAATGAACAAGTGATTGAAGTGAATCAAAATTGCAAAAACTCCTTAGGGCCTTGACAACTCTCCAAATATTAAGCTCCAAAGAATCGTGGCTCTTCGTGTCTGCACAGGCCTTTTCGTGTGGCAGAATGGTTTACAGGTTCACATATGAGGAGGTGCTTTAAGTTTTCGCGTCCGTGCTTTCCATTCATGTCTATGAGGTGACTGGGAGGGTGATGAGACGCCGTAAAGTGGAAAATGAGCTCCTGTTACACACCATCTTCTCCCAGATCCTTCAGAGGTGAAACCCAGAAGAGCATGGAGGCTACAAAGAAGTCCTGATGCTTTTTTTTTTTTTTTTTTTTTTTTTTTGGTTCGGGGGCCTTCCTTTTTTTGTTTCTTCCTCTTTGGGGGCCCGGGCGCCGCGCACCCCGCGGTCCCGTTGGCCTGGGTTCCGCGCCCCCCAGCTTTTTTTTTTTTGGCCAGGATTCTTTGGTGCTTAATTTTTGGTGAGTTGTCAAGGCCCTAAGGAGTTTTTGCAATTTTGATTCACTTCAA
>NW_020837947.1:45512456-45617388 GCF_003676395.1 Aethalodelphis obliquidens
AGCACAGGCTCCGGACACGCAGGCTCAGTGGCCGTGGCTCACAGGCCCAGACGCTCCGCGGCATGTGGGATCTTCCCAGACCGGGGCACGAACCCGCATCCCCTGCATCGGCAGGCAGACTCTCAACCACTGCGCCACCAGGGAAGCCCCAGTCCTGATGCTTTTAAAAATCATGTGGGTACTTGAACATCTGTCCCAAGTCCAGTGGAATGGTAACAAGCAGTCACGAGATAAGCACGTTATCTTACAGATTCCTTAACCCAATCCCACCAAGCCGAATTCTGCACCTCGCCTCTGCTACCAAGGGTTTAGAGGATATCACAGAAAGTCAAGGACAGCAGGGGAGGAGCATTCTAAACTCAAGGCTGCCTTTATTCAGACACAGGTGACTCACTGCCTTATCACGTTCCTGTAGATTGTCCTACTGGACAAGAACCAATTTTATTTCTCAGTTTATTTACCCTCCAGGCTGTGTGTTGAGTAATTATTATATGTTACTTCTATCATTTGATAGCCTGGATGTTTCTGATTTTTCCTCTCCCAGTGCACCAATCCCAGTGTGGGTGACATGGTAGGAACTAAGTAAGCATATCTTGATTGATTTTGTCTTTTTAAGGGCTTCATCTCAATAAAATTGGGCCTCCACTATGTCTCCCTATCACTGGTCCATTCCCACTTGTCCGGGACTTCACATTGCTAAATCAATTTTCACTGAAGGAGATTTTCATATTATTTACTTTCCTGGTAATAAACACATCTCTACTACCTTCATTAGTTCAGATGATTAGGAAGCTGATTATTAGAAATCCTTACTTAACTTGAGTTATATTTCACTTCAAACACGGATGAGTAAAGTCCTGCGTAGAGTATACGTAGCTGTTGATTTTATCCATTCCCAGAAGCTTTCTCATCTCTCTTATTGTACAACAGATATTGCAACTCCAGCCGTAGGAATAGGCAGTAACAAGACTGGCCAAATATTCCCCTAGCTAGAAAGTTAAAGTTAAAATTTGGGCATATGAACCAAGCAGGGCCAGTCAGACTCTTTCCCTGGTTTTGTTACATGGGAACTAACAGAGAAAGGAGTGACCGCTTTCTGTTGGACTTACTAGAGAGTGGATGTGAATCTGGAACTTCCTTCAGCTATTTTCTGGAGTTACTCAGAGGGAGTCTCCACTGTAACAGAGCATAAGGCAGCTCTTTCAAGAAAAGTAGGGCCAAGAGATGACGGGAGAGCAGAAGGATGGAGGCAAAGGGTCAGACAAATATTGGACATTTATTGACCCCAAGATTTAGTCACGCTTAAAGTTAGTGCCTCTCTTGGATTTTCTAGTTACAAGAGTCAATAACTATCCTCCCCCTTTATTTTCTTACTCATTTGTTTGAATTGGTTGTTTGCCACTGACAATCAAACGTTACCTGTGGAATATCCAGGTAGATTATCCAAACCAACTTGGTCAATTTTGGATGAGGTATATTTTATCAGAATTTCTTTCCCTAAAAGAACTTTCCCAATTGAATATAGTAAGTCCCAGGATTGAAGAAGTGATCAACTATTGCTCCTGTGATTGTTATGAGCATTAAATAAGCCAGTCATATAAAGCTCTTAGCACATGGTTCTAATTGTTTGTTAATTCTCATCATCGTCATTTTCATCCTAAGTGTTTACTTAAAGTTTTTGAGATGGGAACTAGGTTGAGAGATTGCCTGGAAGCCAGAAAGTGGTAAATCTATATGCTATGCATGAATATTTTACAGGTAGTACTTGGGGTTTAGTCTATATGACTGTAGTTATATGGAGTAAAATGTGCTTCAGAGCTTTTTGTCGTTTTTGTTTTAAAAATTCTCCTGTCTTTCTCTTAGTATTCTCAGAGCCTTTCCAAGGCAGTTACATAAGTGCATTTGGGGGGAGTTGGCAAGGTTTATTTTTACATGGAAAAACAATATATTACTTTGACTGCCTACACGGGGAGACAAGAGGTAGCTTACTGATATGGCTAAGACAACTCCTCAAAAGCAAACAGGATCCTATCCTTTTTCATGAACTGCGGTCCAGATGATAAGATCACTTTAAAAAATAAAATAAAATTTTATGTTACTTCTGAACTAAGGTGAAAATTTTAAAGAAATTTAAAAATTATTTTGAAGAAAACATGAGAATTGCTCATCGAATTAAACTAAACAAAAGCTGTTGACATAGTATGTTGTAAAGCTTGCGCGTCTATCGTCTGACTCATGAGGCAATTAAAAGCAATTCTGTTGAATAAATTGGCTGTAACAGGACAGGAGACTACAGTTATCATAATCTGGGAAAGATTCAGTAAAAAAACAGAAGTTGAAAAAATTCAAACTAAGAAAATCAACCATTTTTGCTCCCGAGGATGCAAGTTGAAAACATCTTTGTTTTTTCACCCACCATTTTATTTCTGTTCTCACACCCCACCCTCCTTTACATGAATATTAAGGACTAAGTCTTTAGCAACAGGCTTTGGTTGTGGGTGAGATGGGGGTAAAGGGAAAAGTGTTGTGTATGGCTTTTCATATGTTAATAAGTTGATTCCATGACAACCATTGAAAAAGAAGGGCTGGAAACAAAAGCCACCACCAGAGAGAGGATCAGTGCTCTTTCACGGGCGCTGTAAGAATAACAGCCGAGACTCCCTCCTCTGAAAGGTATCTGATGGCCGCTAGTCAAAGGGCTTTGTTTTAATAGTGCAGAGTCAGTATATAATTAATGCAGAGTTTTATGAGTCCAAATTGCACCCTCAATGATGCTTCCCTTTTAGAAGGTTGTGAATCGGAATCTTTAACCAAGAGGATTTGCTTCCAGGAGGAACCTGGGTTGTTCACAGACTATCAGTTCCTGTGATCATGCACTTCAGCCTTAGGTAAAAAGGTCAAGGGCTTTTATCTCTGAGTATCCCAAGGCGTTTAGAGCTGGGCCGCTGGAGAAGTGCGATGGGAAAGGCTTGCTCTCCTCTCCAGGCAGCCTTTGAACGTGGGGCAGCGTTATCCCCAGTGACGTGTTGAAAGCGCTGAGGACGCACACAGGAGCGGGCCCTAGGACACCGATGGCATTCCTGGGCTTCCGTGACCAATGACAAGAAATCCCAGCTGGCTGTTTATCCTTCCAGAAACATGAAGTGACACCCTCATGGCAGATTTCGTAATGCCTGGTACAGCTAAGTTTTTACCTTGACTTAAGTAGTCACACATATCAATTAGCTGTTGTATCAAGTTAGCACAATGCATTCCTTCTACCTAGTTCTAAAACACTGTAAAGTGCTGCATTCAGGAATAATGCTGACTTTACTAATTGTCGGTCCAGCCTTGCTTTTCTCTCATGTGTATTACCCAGTCTTTGATTGAATTATATTAAATTCCTCTTATTTGTCCCCTTTAAGTAGTTGCCAAAAACTTGCCCTGAGTAACTTGTGATACAGTGTTTTCTCTGTTTGGATGGACACAAGAGCTTTCATCACAATGGAATGCTTATGGAATTACATATTTCAAAGGACACTAACACGAAAATACAACTTCATTCAGAGTCAGGTCACAATGATGAATGGTAATGCCAAAATGATTACTAAAAGAATTTGCAATGTGCTTTTAAAGTATTGGCTTTGGTCTTCCCTGTAATTCCTTTTCTTTTCTTATAAACTTCATGAACTTATATGAATCTCACTTTCATGCTATTAGTATCTATAGTAGTGTTGTTTCATGAAAAGAAAAGAGATATTGTAGCTCTGATGAATCAGAATTTGAGATATGACAATATCGTTACCAAGATTGTATCAAAAGTATGCCAGTTTACTTAAAATAATCCTATTTCCAAATGCACGTTTTATTCAATATCTGCAGTGTGAAGTTTATCATTGTCCAATATTTTGGTAAAAATCATTAAACCACTCATTCATTCAACAAACTTTTAATAAGTGTCTATTGTGGACTGGAACTAGACTAAATTCTATTCACACATAGAAGACAATATTTTTGCTTTTCTTGAAAAATCCATTGTTTAGCGAAATGGATAATTATGTCAATAGATAATTACAGTTTTTCTTTTATATGTCATCTCTTCTGAAATTAAGATTTGATATGGCTTAAATAATTATATATGAGAAAAGAGAAAAGAGGTTGAATAGGTGAAATGAAATCAAGACAGGAAAAGAAAATAAGATGAAAGTATGGGTACGGTGTGCTCTAGAAACAGACCAGAAAATCCTGTATTGTTGCCAGAAGTGATCCACAAATTTGACCTTGAATTTTTTTAGCAGCCAGTCCAAAGAATATTGTTTACAAAATTCATGGTATACCTAAGAGCAGAGCCAGCAAAAACTAATGGTAAGCCACACTTTTACTTGTATGGAGATATAAGAGAAATCTCCCTACTGGATCTGTGAAAAAGAGCGTATGTATATAGTGTCACGCCGTGGTACATTCTCAACAACATTCCTAAAATAAATGCAATATCATGGCTGTTATAAATACTTTGGGTACTGTTCCTCAGTGCAAAATAAGACAAAGATTCAAAGTACTTACAATGGCCACAGATCTCTAAAGAAAGGAAAGTAGCCATAGTTGACTTGACTACAAGTAACCGCACTCTGTACCATGTAGCCTCCCTTCTAACACACACACACACGCACACACACACACACACACACACACACACCCAGAGTAACCCAAACCTCCCAATTACAAACATTATGGCCACTGCTAATTGGCCTGGGGATGGGAGGGGCACTTGACTCAAGAGGAACTAATGTTTACAGACTGGCCAGTGGCCTTACAAGGCCATCTGACTAAAAAGGTTTGTTCAGAAAGGGTGATCGAAGTTGAGAGGAAACAATTGGATGTTTTCTTTTGGAACATTTGAAGTTAAGAGATACACAGAGGGAGGCAATTATTTGGAAGTGTGAGCAGGAACCAAAGGGCACAGGGAGAAAAGTTAGGTTGCAAAGGCCAAGAGGCAGCTGAGACAATAAATAGGCACAAAGTGAAAGGGACACACAGAGCAAGGGATGAGGTGGTGATTTCCTGTGGAAAGAAATGATGTCAATAAACTCCTGCTGCTGAGCTGGGGTGGGAGAGCCCATTGCTGGTTCTGCAGTGGTTTCTGAAAGACAGCAGGTTTCCCTGGGGCCTGACTCTACTGTGCTTCTGCTTTTCCTGCAGGACATGGGCTTGCGCTTATTACTGTAGCTAACCTGAGAGAATTGCTGACTTTTGTCGTTGTCAGAAGAAGCCAAGTATGTAGCTCATGACACAATCTGAAGTGCAACTCAGTACTAGAAATCCTACAAGGAAGTAAACAGTGAAGTGCAAACATGCAGCCTCTCAAGGTCTGGCTTGATCCAGGGAAAAACATATTCATATAATGATGGGAGTCCATGTCCTTCAGATAATCTTCCATTAGGGTTACCACTCTGATTTGTAAATAAGTTCTTCATAAGAATTAAATGGCAGAATATCTGGGCTTGCACTCTGGAAAGAATGTAGAGTGCAGATGTCTCCTGAGTTTATTAAGGGTCAATCTAAATGTTTTGCATATCAACAAACTGGAGGATAGGGTTGATGTCCTTTCATAGAAATTTTTAAAATGTGGGTACTTCTCCTCTGTTTAAAGGTGGGCTGATCCACAGGTGGTGGGTTAGGGCAACATGTTCTAACAAAACAGAACAAACTCCCAGTTCTAAATCTCAAGCACACAAATAAATGGAAATCTGGAAACCCACAGCTCTGTTCCATAAAACAGGGCTGCAGAGATGTTTACAAACATTTTAAAGTATGATGGACAATGCTTGTTCCCCATGGTCATAACAAAATTTCCATTATACCCTCATAGAACATCTTGCCTGATACGGCATTATTAGAAAGAACAAATTGAGTTTTAAAGTTCAGCTGCCCAGGCAATGGTTTTAGTTTTAGTAATAATATAAATGTCTGCTGTGTATTGGAGTCCCTCCTGGACATCACAGTGATCAGTATAGGACAGGCATGAATGGAGGACCTGGTAGACATATGAAAGGAACAAACGACTCATCAGAACTGAAGGGGATTGGGATGTGGCACTGACTGAACCTTGACAAATACAGGCCATGCAGAGAACCCACAGACTCTGAGCCCCTGATGGTGGAGACCTAGCTGAAAGCCTAGCCTATAGCAGGCTTTCTACGCCTCCCTTCCACTATGCATGCGGGAGTAATTGCAATGCTGATGCAATCCCATACAGAAGTGGCCAAGGTAGATGAGGGGCTGATGTAGAAGCAGTGTTTAAAAAAAAAAAAAGAACAAGCAACACACTTATGATGAAAAAGAGGGATATCTTGATCAGAGTCATGGAAGATACTGACTGCTGTAGAAAATTCAGGTCGATACAACACTCAGTAGTTCTTAACCAAGATAGACATTAAATCATATATGGAAAAATTTCAAAACGCATTTATGTCCAAACCATATCCTAGAGGAATTAAATTCTATAAGAATGGAATCGGACCTCTGTAATTGGGTAATGCTTTCCAAGTCATCCTGATCTGCTTCCTGATTAATAGGATCACAAGACCAACCCTGGGTGAGAAACCAATTCCTAGATGTAAGTGTCAGAACCCCTCTGGGATCTTATCTCCACATAAGTTGGAATTTACCTGGCATGTACCTATCCTTAATTTATTTAGACAACTATGTACAGTATATTTCAAAGTAAGGATTAGGCCTTTATTAAGTTCCTAATTCAAAGAACCCATTCAAACGCTAGGCTCCTTGTGTTACGTGATGATGTGATTTATCTCTGCCTAGCACAAAATGGGAAAAACCAAAACAACCTGTCGGATTTAATTGATTTTGTGAAGTAAAAGATTCTCAGAAATGATTTGATTATTTTTTCCTTTTTTTTCCCCTTAATTTCCCTTTGGTTTGCTAAGTCAAGTCAGTTGACTTTCAGAAGTAATTAAGTCTTCTAATTTTATTAGCAAGATGTTGAGGGACAGAGATTAAGGAAGAGGAAGTTTCCGAATGTTTTTGATATTACTAATGTAGAGAAGATTTCCTATCTTTTAGAGGATTTACACTAAAAAAGAAACCACCAGAAGTTGTTACTTTTCAATTCCCTGATTAGAGAATTTTCTCATCTGTGTCTCTGCAGTGGATAGACTTTTGGGCTTGATAGCAAGAGAACAATTTGGTTCTTCACGTTGTTGGGCAAATTTCTTATCTTTTAAAAATTCTTGACTGTATCTGCAAAATAGATGAAATTGTATCTACTATATAGAGGATTTTCTAAAATAAGAATTAAATAAACTATTTAAACTACTGCCATCCATAGTGTTTGCCTAACTTTGGAAAGTTGGATAAAAACAGAGCATAGTGAATGAGAAGATTCAACTAACTCATTCTTTTAGTGGGATACTATGAATAGATTTGGTTTTGGTCATTGTGGAATGATCTCCCTCTTGAAATGACTTCTCTCTCCAGTCTCATAAGTTTCATGTTTTGAATAAAATGTGGAACTTTGCATTTAAAATTCCAACTATGGGTTTTCCTTTTACTTTGAAATGTCCCTATACAGGGAAAGTGAAGGAAAAAATTGAGGCAGCTGCCTGAATAATTCCAGCCAAACCAAAAAGAGACTATAATTGTGTGGATTATTATCTGTGAAAGTGGTCCTTAGCCTAAATTATCTAGATAATTGCTACAATTCTGTTCTACTTTGTATACATATACATCACCTTAGTATTGAAGAAATGTGAGGGATAGTATTCTAGCCAAATTTTAACTTCAAATTATTCTTTCATGAGCTTCCTTGCTTCAGTGGTTTAGTAACCTCATGGAGTTGCCTTATTTCTTTTCTACCATTTGCTATACCCTTTTAGAGAAGGAGGTGATATATACTATTTTATGCTGTTTCAAAACAAAAGGTGACTAGTACTTTGAAAATATTTCTTGGGGGACCAAGCTGTTTACATTTCCCTGAGGAGATAAGAATAGGTGATGGGAGGATTTTGAGATCTCAATTTCTGTTTCATGAATCTCAATGTAGTACTCTAAAAAAAAAGGTCAGTTCTAAGGTATATATTAAATATGCAGAGAAATAGAGGTCTACATGGCTTTTCCCAAATGAAAATATTTAAGATTATCTACATAACAACTAAAACATTGGAATAGAAATGAAAAATGCTATCGAATATTTGGATATTGTGTCTAGAAAATATAAAACATGAGGTATTTTTAAATATTCAGGAATTTGAAACTATTATAACTAGAGCACCCAAATGTTAGATTAGAGCATCAATTTGTTTTGTAGGAGACATTTGTTTTGTAGGAGACATCTACCGAAAATGAGGGTATTTCAAGAGAGCAGGTTCTGTGGAAGATTCTAATTAGATATGTTGTGAAGTTTTTGTAAGATGTGGATGCCTAGTATATGAAGGCAGTTGGAAATTCAGAGAACATGTTTGGTTTATTGGAACAAGTTTTATACTGTGACTTACAAAACCTGGGGTTCTCTGTTGGTGAGTGGTGGGACTTTGGAGAAGAGTCTTCTTCTGTGCCTTAGGATTGTCATCTGTGGTGTTTTGGTTGTGAGAGAGGGCTCTGGAGTCCAAATTGAGCCAATGGGAAGAGAGGGGGCGTCGTGTAACTGTCAGCGTGTGATTACTGCCACTTCATTTTCCTCCCAACCCCATCATGATAGAACACTTTCTCTTCCAGGTCCACTGATTTAAAGATATTTGTTAGTGCTGAGGACTGTGAGGTCAGGGTGTGGGTCATGAAAAACTCAATGAAAAAAAAAAACGGAGGCTTCAGGAAAATCAAAACTGGGGGAATACTGACGTAATGAGTTTGGACACACAAACACCTTTTTACACTTACACATGAGAGTTTCAAAAAGAGGGAAGCTAAAGGAAAAGCTGAAAGGAAGAGCTGAAGATTAGGGCAGAATAAAAGAAGAGAAAGGGATAAAACGGAGGAAGGGGAAATGACAAAAAAGAAAGAAAGAAGTAACTATTAGTTTATCATCTTCTTCAAAAAGGACTAAGCAAGGAGAGAGCAACTCAGAAGGAAGAAAAACAATAAGAATCCCCCTGCACTTTCTGAAAGGGGAGATGAAAGTAAGAAGATCCTTAAAGGCAGGTTCCAAGATGGGGACTCAGAGGACTGAACTGAATAACTTAAAAAAAAGTAAAGTATAGTTGATTTACAATGTTGTAAAGGGGAATGGGGCAGAGGGATAAATCAGGAGTTTGGGATTAACATATACACACTACTATATATAAAGTAGATAACCAACAAGGACGTACTGTATAGCACAGGGAATTATACTGAATGTTTTGGAATAACCTATAAGGGAAAAGAATCTGAAAAAAGAATATATATATTCTTTTTCACTTTGCTGTACACCTGAAACTAACTCAACATTGTAAATCACCTATACTTCAATAACATTTTAAAATGAAGTTGGTAGCTATACTGGTTAGTATCAACTAAACCGGTATAACCAATAGATTCAAATGCTGTGTGTTTACCATAAGTGAAGTTTATTTTTCACTCCATCCAGAATGGATGTTCCTGTGTCTCAGGTTGGGAGGTGGAGGGAGGACTCTGTTCATGCCGTCTTTCAGGGAACCAGGATGACGACGAGTCTATCATTTTTAATATGTGCAGTACATGGATGCTCTGGTTATCAACATCCCAGGCATTGGAAAGGGAAAATATCTCTTGACATTTTATACTCCAGGCCTGGAAAGAAAAGACATCAATCATTTCTGCATATTGGCCATTGGCTGGAACCCAGTCATGTGGCCCCAGCAGAAAGCAGAGGATCTTGGGAAATGTGGTCTAGCTGAGGAGGAGAATGTACTCTCATAGATGGCTAGCAGTCTCTACCACAGTTGCTGACATTTAAAGCCCACAGATTTCTCTCTCTCTCTCTCTCACACACACACACACACACCCATTTCTAGCTTCCCCCAAAATGGAAAGACGTGAAAATTCTGGTCAGATTCCACATGACAACAATTTGATGGAGCCAAGCAGCAGCTCCCCTTTGGAAGGAGCATCCTGTCTTTGGGTTGCTGTCATCTTCACCACTTCTATTTTTGTCCTAACCCTGGTCCTGCTTCACTTCACCCTGGCATATCAACTCATGCTTGAAGGGATTATATCGTTAGAGGCCTTCTTAGCCAATGTAATTGGGACCAATATTTGTTTGGTTCATTAAAAAAAAATGAAAAAACAACTAAAGCAGGAAATTAAAAAAAAGATCTTTAGACTTTCTATACTATCCTAAAACATATTAATTTACTTTTTTTGCTAGATTATAATCTTGCATCAAAGTCTTTTCTTTAAATACATGTTTACTGATAGAACTCAGAGCTATCTTTTTTTCTATAAATCTCACACATATCATTCCTATAATGTTCAATTTTTTTAAGTAAAAGGAGAATTTAAGGACATTTTGTGAAGCACCTTGAGGGAAGAATGCTTTAGATTTTGATGCTTTTATGCCCATCATTCCCAGATGTCTCATTCACACCTAATTTTTAGTGACTCGTCTTTACTAAATTGTTCCAAAGTATTCAAGTTAGTTTTTATAGAGACAATAACTTCTTTTTATTTTACGTTTCTATTTTATTGGGTGAAGTAATATTTTGAAGAATCATGTAATTACAATAACATATATCTGTCATAAATAAGTTTGAATATAAACACAACTGACTCTTGGTAAGTTTGTTAGTTCAGTTAAGGCTATTTTCACAGAACGGTTCAAAAGCAGGTGAGTAGTTTAGGGTGGGTAAACAATAACCCTTAAAGTGTTTCCTTTTTTGTTTAGTTAAAGGTGAGCTATGCTATACCTACATTCAGTCCAAAAAGTAGGGGAGGGGAAAGGAGAGAGTCCAATGCAAACAGTATTGTATTTAAGAAGACAACCCTGAGGTTGTACTTGTCATTTCTACTCACACTCTGTTGGCCTAAATCTGGTCACTTAGCCTTGGGTAGCTACAAGATGGCTGGAAAATGTAGTCCATAGCTGGCCACGTGTCCAGATAAAGGTGGAACTTCTAATACTGAAAGGAGCGGATGAATCTTGGCACTAGGAGTCTCTGACCCCATAAACAAAGAAAGTAATTAGGGGAAATGGAAGTGAGTCTTGTGTACTAATGTATAAGTTAGCTTTTGCTGCCCAGCAAACTATCCCAAGCTTAGTTGTTTGAAACAACAAATATTTATTATTCCTCATGTTTGTTTGTTGAGTGCTTTTTCTGGTCTGGCTGGCTTAACTGGGGCTGCATGATCTACGATGGTCTCACTAAGATGACCTGTTTCTGATTCACATGGTCTCTCATCCCCTGATAGGCTGGCCCAGGCTTCTTTTTATAGGTATCTCAGAGGTGCATAAAGCAACAAAGGAGCAAGCTTCACAGGATAAGCAATTTTCAAGCCTCTGATTGCATATATTGCATATATTTGCTGAAGTCCCATTGACAAGGCAAGTCACATGGCCATCCCCATAATGCAAGGAGTAGAAAGATAGACACCATCTCATGATGGCAGAGGCAGCAATATCACATTGTAAAGAAGAGTACATATAGGGGAGGGAGGAATTTGTGATTGCTTTTGTAATTTACCACACCTAAGAAGCAGTCTATTAACTTTGAGGGTTCAGTTTTTTTATAGAGAGTGTTGGTTACCCAGGCTAGTCTGTTAAATGAAAATCAGACATCAGAGCTTCTATCTATTTGTTATGATATTTGCTCCTCAAAGGAGAAACAATTGCTTACCTCTATTCCTACTTAGAAATAAGGAAGGATTTTTTAGATAAGAACCCAAAAGTGCAAACCACAGTAAAAAGATTGATAACTAGAATACATTGTGATTAAGCACTACTTTCATTAGAAGCATAAATAACATGAAAAGCCAAGTACGGACTGATTGTCTAGGTAGCATGTTTAGCCATAATGGGTTATAGACCACAAAACTCCCGAACATCCATAAGAAAAAGATAAGCAACTCAGTAGAAATATGGAAAGAGTCATTTTTGGGAAGAGGAAACTCAGAGGCCAATAGACATGAAAAAAGGCTCAACCTTATAAGACACTGAGGAAGTGCCAGTTGAACTCTGAATGAAATACCATTTCAGCTCCTAAGATTGGCAAAAATTAAAAAGTCGGGCAATGAATGTTGTAAAGGATATGAAGCAATAAGAACTCATGTATTTTGGACAGGAAATAGTATAAATAGTTTGGAAAATGATTTGGCACTATTTTGTAGAGTAAAAATGTTCACATCCTATGACCCAGAAAATTACTCCTAGATAAATAGAGTAATTTCTACCCATGTGCACCAGGACACATGTACGATAATGTTCCCAGCAGAGCAGTGTATGTAAAAGTTAATGTTTGGAAACAACCTGAATGTTCATTAACATGAGAATAGATAAATATTTTTTATCTTTTTCATGCCATGTCAGTTATACAGCTGTGAAAGTCAATAAACAATAGCTACAAAATATATATATATAATAATCAATAGACACAAGTATCAATGTGTGTGAAAAAAATCTATTTCAACAGGATAAATACAGTGTGAGTACCTTTATAAAACATTTCAAGCATGCAACCCATGCAAAACAATATATTGCTTAGGGATACATGTATATGTCATAAAAATGTTGAACAAAAAAACCGAATGATGAAGAAAAATTTCAGGATGGTGGTTGGCGGGACAGGATAGGATACACGAGAGTGTGAATGGTACTGCAGTGTTGCGTTGTATTGTTATTATTTATATCTTTCATATATGTTATTGTATTCCTTGGTATTTATGGACAATTTATAGTTTTAAGAAAAAGGATGGTGGCTTGTGGGCTGATATTGCTTAGAGTTTTTAATCAGGACTTTTAAAAATATTTCACTAGGCATCCATTACTCCTGAGGGTCTGGGGATAAAATCAAATCCCTTTGTTTTAAGCACAGAGTGTCTTTGAATTCTTCAATGACTTAAAAAAAATTGACTATTAATTTTACATCCTACTCCATATTTCAGTGATTATTTTAATACTAAAGCCATTACCCTAAACATTAGTAGAATTTAAGTTTTAAGGAAATGAATCATTTCATCCTATGGCTTTGAGGACTCCCTAGCAAACCATAGTGTATTTCACATGGCAAACATAGGTTTGTTATACTATAAAACATGGCAGTATTTAAAGTTTTAAATTCTGTGGTTGTTGTAGAACAACAAAGAAAGCAAAGTAGAGAACCTTCAAAAGGAGAGACAAAAAATTAATCTTCAAGATATCAAAGAAAGACACTTACTTTGTCTGTAGTATTATCATGTCATGTATGACACTCTGTTATAATTGCTTGTTTCGTGGGCTACATGCCCTCCTAGAATGTAAGCTTTTACTGTTCAGAGTTGTTCATTTTTCTATCCTTGTACCCCAGCAAAATGAGCAGCACACAAAATACTCTACAGGAACCCTCTTGGCTCTCTTAATAATTGCAAGTTATTAGATTGCAAGTTTGGCAGTAGGGGACAAATCCTGGTGGAGGGAGGACCATGAATGGCCCTTTCCTTTGAGATCTCACTAATCACAATTGCCATTTCCTTGTTGGCCTCAGGGAGCATTGCACTCTCCTTAGCTTTTTCTGAAGTGAGTGGACATGGGCTTGTCCCTTAATACCACTCAAAGTGGCTAGTATCTTTGCGGAATTCTCATTCTGACTTTAATATGGCAATGGCCATCTTTCTCCTACCACCCCATAATATGTTCAAGAATATCTAGATTCTAGGGTCAAGAGAATGTGGCTGCAGAAGTGAAAGGAATCCAGTTTATCCACTCTCTAAATTCTGCCTTTGAAGTCATAATTTTCAGTATTATGATCTATATAATTTCCATTTAATAAAGGGACCACCCTCTCCTTTCGGGGGTAACAACTCCAACAGAACAATCACACAGGGACAAACATATTTAGCATCAGTTCAAGAGACAGACCAGTTTGGGGGATAGTAGGGGCTGGATGGAGCATGAGTAGCAGGGTTGGGGGCAGGGTGCATTTTCTGCCATTAAGAGGTGGCTTAATAAATGTTTGTCAAATGTATGAATTTTAAAGGGCCAGTGAAAATTCTTGGAGTATACTGTGATGATCAGAACATACAAAAGAAAATTGAGAAATGAAAACATAGGAAGTAGAAAGTAAGCAAACCAAATTTTAGAAAACAGAGTAATATTAAACAAACATACTTTTTTGCTGCCAATTTTTTTTGAACCGTAGTTGAGTGTCATTCTACTAATGGGGTGTGCCAGCCTTCTTATGGGGCCTTTTTCATGACCTAATGAAACAACACTGCAAACAGGAAGGCAGCTCACAATGTTTGCCAAGGGTGAGAGAGATTCTAGGCACACCAGCTTGGATGTTTTTCAAGTTTGATGTGTCTGAACACAGGAACAATTAAGAGGGCATTCCTCAGATTCGGCCTGCTCGTGTCAAGTGGCTAGTGAAATGGACACATTACTTAAAAAGATTTTCTTTTTTTTTTTTTGAAATAGGAAGGGGGAATTATAGAAAACCTGGGTAGAAGAATTATTCATTCACCCCACACACATTTATTGTGCATTTCTATATGAAATACTCTGCTGTGTTGTAGGGATACAGGACTATTTAGACACAGTCCCCTATTCCTAGCAGCCTAGCATCTAGTACAGATAAAAAGTAATATAGATTGTGTAGGGTCAGTGTAAACATAAAGGACCTCAAAAGGGTTATAAAACAGCAAAAACAAAGGAAAACTACGGGAATGTGCTACAGTAAGATCTATCAGATCTGAATAGTAATTGTAAAATAGACATTAATGGACCCAAAGGTTAGAATAACATAATTGGCAATTATCTGTAAGAGATCGAAGAATTGGTACAAAACAGATGTCAGTGGAATAGCCTACGTAATAATTCCTGATTAAAACTGTGTAGAACTCTAGGGTTGTAGAGACAGCATCTTCCCAGAGAAGGGTACAAGGAATATAGCAAAGTGCATTTTCTGAATGTACTTTATGGAAGCAGCATCCAGAAAATGGAGACAATTGGAGATGGAGAGAGAAGGAAGAAAGGATAGCCTGTAGTTGTTATGAGGGAAATCTTACAGTATTTTATCCTTCTTGGTATAAAGAATAACAAGTAACCGTGATATTGGGGTAATGATTTCCTGGAACTATAGTAAAGTCCAAGTACAGAGAAGGGTGAAAGAGTCAAGAGAAGAACTAGTAAGCAGAGCAGAATGCTGGGAGGAAGTGAGGGTGAGACAGGTGAAGGGCAAACTACAAACATTTCAGAGTAAAACTTTTATGCGAGTTTGAACTGTAACGTCAGTGGACATGCTGTTTGCTTTGCTAGAGAAATGATTGTACCAACTTATGATTAATATATAAATACTTTTTATAATTTCACTTTTAAAAGTTGACATTGGAATGTGACAATGTATTTGGGGTTAAATGTACATGTAGGGGATTATTATTATATCACTTTCATAGGGTCTTTTTTTCCCCCCTCATCTGAGGTAGAAAAAAATAAACCCAAAATTAATCTGTCAAAAAGTGATGAAAATACTAATTTATTCTATACACATTCATTAAATTCTTGTTATGTGTAAAACATTGCTCTGGCTTAGGAAACTACTATAATATTATGATACTTTAATTCTTGTTAAGCATTTTGTTTTTACTGTACAGCTAGTGCCTTTTATGAAGACAGGGACATACAATATACTAGTCACATTAGCTAGGAGAAGTGTTTAATTCCCAGTAAAATTCTACCCAGTTTCTTAGGCTAAATAAAGTAAAAACTGTAGCCTTCCATGTGACAACCATACTACATTATACTTTTAAACTTTTCAGGCCAGAAGTGTAGCAGGTAGAGCTAGTTTCCTACCAATAGCCATCTTTCTCTTCTTTCTTACTTAAAGAACCCCAATATAATCAGAGAAGTTATGTTCCCAGTTAAAAAACATTTCTCTCCTTAGACTCTTTTGTAAATAGAGTTGGTCATATAACCAGTGTTTACCATAAGAAGAAATCTACTGGTGGGAAAGGACTGACACTTCCATGATGTCTTTTACCCTTTGTTTTTCCCCAATTCCTCCTGGGAGTGTGGCCATAATGCATCGTTCATCTTGCAACCGTGAGGATGTGACAGCATTTGAAGCAGGGCAGAGAGAAAGACAGCAGGATGGGTCTCTGGTGGCATCGTGGTGGCACCTGCTCTAGCCCTTCTGCCTCGAGACTTCCGGGTTATGTGACAAAAATAAGTCCCTATTTGGCTTGGCCGCTGTGGTCAGGTTTCCATTTCATGGAATTTCAGAGAGTCAGGGACGAAACAATAATTCTAGAGGAAGAAAGGAAAAAAAAAGAAAAGAAAAGATGGGACAAAATGCAATACAACAGAAAACTATCTTCTTATGCTCTAAAGTTGGTATCAACTTCTGTGAAGTAGTTCTACCTAGTGAATTATAGCTCATTCAGTAAGTACTGCACCTCACTGATTCTAAGATGTACCTTTTTTCATATTTTTATAGCTGAAATTGGATGTTTGTCAATCGTTCTTGGCTAGGTAGCACCCCTATTGTGGATGTTGTTTGCACACATGCATAAGAACCAGCAGAATTAGTGTCAGTGGCTTGGAAGAAAATTCTGGACATGACGATAGAGCTGTCTTGTAAGAAATTCTGCCTCACCAAGGCTCTCGATGGTACAGATGACGCCATTGTGCGGAAAACATAGGCACTAACAATTCTCCGACAAAACATGATTTAAGAGAGTTGAACCTGAACTACGCAAAAGTTTTTCAAATGCCTTAACCTACTTTTTGCTTATGTTTTCCCTTTTATAGAAGCATAAGAGGAATATATGATCTGGAATAAATCTAAATGTGCTCTTTTAGTATGTATAAAATTAAAATTCTAAGAGAGAAAAAAGTAAGGGTAATCATTTAATTTGCAGCTTTTTAGTCATTCTTAGTGGTATGTAAAATAATGGGATGTTTTACAAGATGCGATATCACAGATTTGATGAAATACCATAAAGCTCTGCTCAGCCCGCTGTAATAGTCAGCTTTCATTTTCACAGCATGATGTTGTAATAGAACATAGGCCTTGGGGAAAGAGAGGCCAAGGACTCATCCCAAAGTAATGTTTTGTGGGCTATGTGCAAAGTGCCTAGCAGAGTGCCTGGAAGTTACATTGCCTTAGAGACTCATCCTATGAATTGCTCTGAACTCTGGTCTAAATCAAGATGCCATATCCCAAGCTTGACAGGTACACAATATATATATTTGTAGGATGAAGTAATTTCTAAAAATTCAAATCAGTTTCGTATATCATGCAAGTTTCTCTGGTATTTTTAACTTCTCTTCAAGTGTAATGTTTTCATATAACATATTTATACTTTTGCCTTCTAGAACTTTTGTATTTGAACTAAATTTTAGGAACTATACTGACTTTTCTCACGTAGAGGCAGGTTTTTATATGCTTATTTTAAAATGGAAGAATCTGAGGCATCAAGAGATAAATGACTTGCCTAAGGTCACAGAGCTGGTAAGCGGCATAATTAGGATTAGAATTCGTATTTATCTGTTTTAAAAGTCCACATTCTTTACACTGTATGTAGTTAAAATAAGCCTCCCACTCGCCAAATCACACCTAATAAGATACTGGAATCATAGAGTAAACTGCTACTAGAAGAAGCCAAATATCACAGCCAAGTTGTACAAAGTTTAACTGTAAAAATTAAAAACAAACAACAAAAAAAAACTAGTTTGTACTAGGCTGGCATTGCTTAGGAAAAAGAGAAAAAAAAGAAAAGGTGGAATGGGATAAAATTTCCTACATAATGAGCATAGAATAAAAAAGTCATGGTTAGGGGGCTTCCCTGGTGGCGCAGGGGTTGAGAGTCCGCCTGCCGATGCAGGGGACGCGGGTTCGTGCCCCCGTCCGGGAGGATCCCACATGCCGCGGAGCGGCTGGGCCCGTGAGCCATGGCTGCTGAGCCTGCGCGTCCGGAGCCTGTGCTCCGCAGCGGGAGAGGCCACAACAGTGAGAGGCCCGCGTACCGCAAAAAAAAAAAAAAAAAAGTCGTGGCTATGAATTTGGTCCCAGGACTCAAGGATGGACAAAGTATTGAACTTTCTCTGGAGCTCAGAATCTTCTGAGTGACAGCTTTCATTTGTACATAAAACTTTTATGTCTAAGGAGAGATTGATATTAATCAGATGATGCTTGTGAGAGAGAAGGAAAAGCAAACAAGAAATCATTTCAATGTGCTAGGTATCCTTTACACTTCCTGTGCTTTTCACTTCCGGAGTGTGCTTTCTGTTATTACATCTCTCACTAGTGATAGAGACATGTTGCTAATTCAGTTCATCTTGTTCCCAGAATCCAAGGGGATAAACAGAACCAGTTTTGCTATTTTTGTTACACAAATATCTTATGAGGAATCTGCTAGCAAAGTGCCCCACGTGGAGCCAGGCTGGGGTGGGGGTGCGGGGGCAGGCCGGGGAGGAGGGGGATTGCCAGCTGGGCTGGCCCTTCCTGGCTCAGGGATTCTCGAGACTGGATGCCATCTTGAGGCAACTCCCGTTTAGGCTGCGCGTACAGCACAGGGCTGCTAAGTGGCATCGACTCTGGGGCTTGGAAAGTACCCTCAGCCCCACAGTAGACAGATGGTATTTCTTCTGCATTTGTGTGGAAGGGGTGGGGGCGTGGTGGTAACAATAAGCAGCAGTAGCCACTTGACAGGATCCCTGCTGCCAAGAATTTGCATGACGAGCACTGGCTGCCATCTGGAGAACTTCAGCTCATTGAGGAGGAATCAGCATCTCCGCCTCACAGTTCTCTTTGCCCCAGTCTGTGCTGAGCATCTCTCTTCCCAGGGGAGGAAGAGTGCAAAAGACAGATCCAGCAGATGAACCTGGCCTGGAGGAGGCAGGCTGTGCCATTCCTTAGGGGAAGTCCGGGAGAGCTGGGTATGCTGCTCTAATCCAGCGGATGTGCGGATGGGGCTGGCTCTTCAGAGTGGATTAGGTCAGCGGAGTCCGTCACCTTTTGAACTGGGGTTTGTTTATACGCCGGTAGTTGGTGGAGGAAATGTGGAACTGGGAAGGAGAAAACTCAGACAAGAACCCCCTTTCCCATGACCTCCAGCGTGGAGTTCAATGAGGCAAAAGACTGACCATACACCCCAGGGATCGCATCACAGACCACTGTGCTATTGTATGATAAACACATGTGGGGGCCATTTAAACACATGACAGGTTTCCAGCTGCTAAGATGTTGCGTGTTTAAAGCAAAACGTATTTTTCAAAGTGTGAAAAAAATTCCACTTAATATTAGTTCTGCTGTTAAAATGCTTTCCTTCTTTCCTTCCTTGTTAATTATCTGGGAACCTTATGGTTATGGTATTTTTTTCTCTAACGTTTTTTTCTCTAAAAAATAATTTTTTTCTCTAAAAAGTATTTTTTTCTCCAAAATGTCTCTAATTGATATTTAAAATTTACTAGGATCAAATGATACCTGAAAGGAAACATTTTATTGGTAGATTATACCCTATAAGGCCTATATTTACTACATAAAACCACATAGCTTTATGTCTTCTCAGAATTTCTAGCCGCAAACAACACCAAGGGAATTTCTCACTGGAAAAAAGACAGGGACTCATGTATATTAATTATGGAATAATCAGATAAGTGGAAGTAATGCCACATTTACCACTGATGCTCTGTGAGATTTGCAAAGGGGGAGATTGTATTATGTTTGTCTTCAGTACACTAGCACCTAGCACAATTCCTGCCTTGGAGGAGAGTCTGTGTCTGTTTCTGCTTTGGGAGTTACAAGGAATTGAGTTACAAATTAATGGCATATTTCTGCCCAAAGGAGGATTTACTGGAAAGGTTCTGAGCCTTTAGGTTCACCTCTAAATGGTGAACAGCTAAGACTAGAAGGAAAGGGCCAGCACCCGGGCTGCAGGAATATGTAGACTGCTTTGGTCATAAGTATGCCCACATTCTGGTGACCTCAAGCCTCTGAACCTAAATTTCAGATTCACTGAAGGTGGATTTTGATGGGCCCAGCTTGGGTGTGTGTCAGGTGATCACTCTGGACCAATCAGAGAGGGGAGGAAGCTGGCAGGTGCAAGTAGTATAATAGTGCTGTTGGAGCCTGGCTCTGGATATCACAGGCAGCTTCCACCCAAAGGGGAAGACATGTCTCCTTATCATGTGCCAGCAATACTGTGCAGTCACTGGGGGAGTCACCTAGCAGTACCAGGGATGAGGCGTGCTGGTTGACTATATATTGCTAAGAACTTAAGCTTAATGTGATGATTCTCTCAAGAACCACTGAGGGATAGGAGAGGCAGGCCTGGGACTAGGGTAAGGAGAGGGAGGCACCTAGGATGTAATATTTAAGGAAGGGAGGGTGGGATGAACTGGGAGATTAGGTTTGACATAAATACACTACCATGCGTAAAATAGATAGCTAGTGGGAACCTGCTGTATAGCACAGGGAGTTCAGCTCGGTGCTCTGTGATGACCTAGTTGGGTGGGATGGGGGGGAGGGAGGTCCAAGAGGGAGGGGATGTGCGAATGAATATGGCTGATTCACTTCGTTGTGTGGCCGAAGTGAACACAACATTGTAAAGCAATTATACTCCAATAATAATTAAGAAAAAAAAAAGGCACTCAGTCCAGCATTAGAGTGAGTTAAGAGTATTTTCTCAAATGTTACATCCTAGGTGCCTCCCTTGCTGTGCCCTAGTCAGAAGGTATATTTAACCTTAAACAAAAAAGGCTTCATGTTATTCATCTAAGTAGTTTTGTCATCTTTTACTTCTGAAGAAACCATTGTTTCATAGGGCCCTCATTACAATCATTCTCACTTCTCCCTGCCTTCAAACTTTTCTACTTTTCTTTTGTTTGCTGTAAGCATGGTGTCCTAAGAACCCTTTATCCCCACCCCACCACTAATCTAGGGCAATTCTGGTTTAAAAATTCCATCCTATGGTTCCATTGTCATACCCATCGTGAATGTAAATGTAATATGCGTATGTACAGGAGTATTCAAACCAATTTGAAACTTTCATAAAAGGGTCATTTTGAAATAATACTAAATGAGTAATCATTATGTGCAAATGTATTGAGATATACACATTTCCTATTAGAACATGTGTCCTGATTTTTAGATTTGAAAACTCAGCAATTATAACCATAATCTAGGGAGAACAAAAGATTTAAAGGAGAAAGCAGACAACTACAATAATAAAATTACATACTACACTTTACATAAAGCTCTAAGACAACACAGTTTTTGTGTGAGTGCTTGAGGATGATTATAGTTCTGACCTGTAGAGAAATAGCTCATGACATTTGTGACAGATTCTAACCTTATTTCTAGGCTCTATGTGATCATTAAGAGCCTAATGCTGAGTATAAGAGGTGATTCCCAGACAAAGGTGATGCGATGGTGATACAGAATATCATTAACCTGGAGGGGAAGCCAAGACTCAGGTTATTTTCCTGGCTCTACCCTAACTTGCTAGATTACCTTAGATAAGTCACTTACTGTCTCAGACACACAGTTTTCAGGTCTCTAATTGGACTAGACAATTTTGAAGTCCCCTTTAGATGTAATATTTTCTATTTTCATTATTTCAAAAAAAGTTGACTGTTTTAGTGTAAAACTTGAAAAACGTTTCTACTGTTTCAGGTGATCTACATACAGCAGTAAAATAATTTTAAGCGTTTTCTTTGTGGTGTTCACATGATATTTATCACAAGAACAAAATGCTGTGCCTATGTGACCTGTGATTATAGCTCTGAGTCATTCCAGTGGTATGGCAGTTTTAGGTTTTTTCCTGTATCTATACACCGTCTGTTCAACTTTAGGAAAATTGAATTAAAAAAAATTAACCAGTGGGTAGTTTGCCTCCAAAACACTAGGCAATGAACTAGCTCAGTCTGAGGATAGAATTAAAATGTCAATGTATTCTGGTATTATAGAGAGCTAGTCTTTGTTTAATAAAATAACAAACCAGAAGTCTAGTTTGGTTCTTGCTTGTTTTTGTATCTTTTACTCTATCAGTGTAATTATTCTTTTAGGGGATATGCTATTGGTTCAACTGTGTCCCCCTAAAGAATATGTTGGTATCCTAACCCTAGTACCTCAGAATGTGATGCTATTTGGAGATAGGGTCTTTACAAAGGTAATCAAATTAAAATAAACTCTTTATGGTGGGCCCTAATCCAATATGATTGATGTCTTTATAGAAAGGGGAAATTTGAACACAGACATGCACACAGGGAAAATGCCATATGAAGAGGAAGGTAGTGATCTAGATTGGGGTAATGCATCTCTGAGCCAAGGAATTCCAAAGACTGCCAGCAAACCACCAGAGTTTAGGCAAGAGGCATGGAACAGATTCTTCCTGTCTGCCCTCAGAAGGAACCAACCCTGCCAACACCTTGATATTGGACTTCCAGCTTCCAGATCTGTGAGACAATAATTTTCTGTTGTTTAAGCCACCCAGTTTGTGGTACCTTGCCTAGCAAACTAATACAGATACCTATTAGAACAGTATCTAGAGAAAAACCCCTTATTAACTTCAATGTTGGTTTTGAACACACACATTCACATGCACAAACGTTCTAAAATTACATGTGTATTTTTTAGATATCACAGTGAAACAAAAAATGTGCTCTAAAGGGGGCCCCATAGAATTTGTACTTTATACACATATTCACTAGTAGCTTGGAAACCTAATTGCTTTCTGAACCTCATTTATTTAGTAACCTCATTTATTGATTACCATTGGAATAATTTTCAGAATCATCTTGTTACTCAGAAGAACAAAGAAAGGGACTTCCCTGGTGGCGCAGTGGTTAAGAATCCACCTGCCAATGCAGGGCACACGGGTTCAAGCCCTGGTCTGGGAAGATCCCACATGCCGCGGAGCAACTAAGCCCGTGTACCACAACTACTGAAACCCGCGTGCCTAGAGCCCGTGCTCTGCAACAAGAGAAGCCATCGCAATGAGAAGCCGGGGCACCACAATAAAGAGTAGCCCCCGCTCGCTGCAACTAGAGAAAGCCCGCACGCAGCAACAAAGACCAACACAGCCAAAAATAAATAAATAAATTTACATATAAATAAAAAGAAACAAAGAAAATTAGGAATTTAGTCTAGAGCATTTATGAACTATTACTAGGCAAAATTTTTCTATAACAAAGAGTGTTCCCATCACCCCAAAGAAAAGATAGTGTCATGCCATTAGTGAGTTTACGGGATACAAGAGCATTCATACCTTTATTTCTCTAGGAAATATTGATAAGCTATCCTTAAAAATTGTTGCTTTCTTCTTTATAATCTCATGAAGAAGAAAATTGTATAACCTTCCTCGTTTTCTCTTCCAGCATTTTAGAATCCCCTAAAGGAAGATAATTCTTTCTAAGTACAATCCCCTTCTTTTATAGGATTTATGCTTGAACTTTTTTACATACAGTAAGAAATAAAGAGCTGATTACTGCCACTACCACATATTATGTCATGGAGGTAATGAATATGGCAATCAAATATATAATATTTTTAGTTACTTCTATTTGCTTTGCCAGTTTTAAAGTAAGATTATATGCTTATAGAAATGTTTTCCTTTCTGCCTCACTAGGCTGTATTTTTTTTCCTCTTTGATGTACAGGGAGAAGAAGTAGGGCAATTTAAATATATCTTCTGAGCCAAATAGCTCTTCTGAGCTAACAAGAAATAATCACAATTTTTAGGAAAAATAAGAAAAGGTAACAGTGTTGGATTACATTATATTTGGATTCTGTTAATTACTGCTAGCAGTCCACAAGCTGTTGCAAAAGTCCTCTGGAGATTATTTTCAATCTATTTATGGAATCTTCAGAGAAGAAGCTATGAGAATGTCTTTTTATGCTATTCTCTTTAAAAGACTTTCATTTTCAGTAGCTCACAATTAGTTGTCTGGAATGAGGATGTATATTAGGCTAAATATGCAGGGGTCATAATTTTCTGACCCACTTCCTTCTTCATGTCCAGATACATTTGAAGAGAATTCTTTCCAGATTCTGTTTGTCTGTTGTATTAACTTACAATGGCATCTTTTCAACTGTCTTGGTCTTAAAAGTGTCTTGTAGCTTTAAAGTAGTGATTTCCTATTTGAAGGGATCCATTAACATGCCTATAAGAATGTGGGTACGTTGCAAAAGCTACCCCACAGTGGTGAATACCTTATGGAGAAAGTTTAGAACGGAGATGGGCAGACAGATTAAAGATGGGAGAAAATTAATGCTGAGAAAGGAGGTAGATTGTAAAGGGAAGCTGGGCATAGCCTTCTTGTAGAATGGACTCATTTAGACAGTTTTCTCTTTCTTCAGGTTACAATGGAAAATTTTGTCTTCTTTATTAGAAAATCATAATTGATAATTTCATTTATTTACAGTTCCTCTCTAAGTAAGAAAGAAATATTTGGTTTTATTCATCAGTTTCCACAGAGTAGAATTTCATACTTTCCTCTTTGGCACCATATGTCCATTTGAGAAGGGCGGGGCTTCCTTAATTCCCTAAAATGGGTTTTGTATATGCCAGAGGGCAGCATGTGACACTCGCCCATCTGGCATGCAAGTTGCCACTTGGCTGCCACCTGGGTTACCACCCAGGACCCTTGCCACTCTTCCCCCATCCAGTGCATTAGACTCTAAGTCCCCACAGCCCCTTGCTGGCTGCTGTCTCTTCTCCCATGGCAGATGTCGGGATAGGAAACACTTTGAGGGCCAAGCATTTGCTATTACCAGCCTGGCATAGACTCAGATCCTCCTCTACTGGCAAAATATAACAACATGGAATATGTTTGCCTCTAAGTTTACAATCACTTCCCTCCTTTCCCACAACCCCAATTCCCACCTTCATTTGACTCGTTGCTCTAACTTGGAGTGGGTCTGATTGGATTGACATTGCCCATTGTGCTTGCCATCTCCAGTTCTCACTGAAGAGATCTTTTGTGAGTCCTTGCTTGGGTGAGGACTCACAAAAGATGGAGGACTGATTCATGCTGTCTTTAATCAGCTGAGCTTAGGTCCCCTCCTGAAATGCTCCTGGTCCTTGGACATGCACATCCCAGACCATTAAGTTTTTGCAGTCCGAATATGATTACCGAGCTAGTGGAAGTACCACAGAAGCCATCAGGACAGGAAAGAGGTGTGAATAGATTTGATCCCTTTAATGATGAGACAACAGCTCTAGCATCATAAACTCATACTATTTTCAGAGCAGGAAGTTATCTCAGAATCATTCATTTAACATATTTATAAATTAGAGAACCAGAAGTCCTATAGCTTGGTTATGTTTTGTTTACACATTGCTGCTATTCCCATTAGTTGATATTCTATGAAAACCTACGTCATAAGTATAAGTTATACTTTATAAGTTATAAGTTATAAGTATTCCCAAATACTTATAACCTACGTTATAAGTATTTGGGATTTATACTTATTGTTTATGCACATAACCTTTGAACCTGGGAAGTATTAGGAACAAAGCATTTCATTTGAATGAGACCTCTGAGTGCTAAGAGTCCTTCCTGGGCATGGGGTTGAGACACTTTACACACTGAGAAAATGTTTTTCTTCCACTATTTGAAAATCTATGGGAATATCTTTAGAAAACATCATTCAAATCCATAACTGTTCACGTATTCAATAGGTACTTATGGAATATTTATTGAAAACTGGCAGGCACTAGACTAGGTGCTAGGGATATAGTGAGGAACAAAGCAATTAATATTCTAGATGCTAAGAATGAGTGGCTTATATTTTTATTTAATGGGCAAGTGAATGTGGTCTTAAAACCATAAATTTAGTTTTGATTTTGTTTTGTTTGTTTTGCTTTGCTTTAATGTCACCATCACTACAAACTGTTTGTTAGGTACAAAGTGTATTAGTTAAAATGCATTTGGCTATAAGGGAGAGAAAAGTCAATTAAATTCAAACTAGCTTAAATAATAAAGGGAATTTTTTGGCTCAGTAACTTAAAAGTCCAGCTGGAAGGTGGGCTTCCAGCATGGTTTAATCAGGGCTCCAGGTTATGGCTCTGTGACTGTTCCAGCTCTATCCAACTCCATGCACGTATCGTGTTACTCCTTGAAAGGCTTCTCTTGTGGTTGCAAGATGAATACCAGGAGAAAACAAGGTTTGAGTTTTCTCACTCATAAAAAGGAGAGAAAAAGAGTATCCTTATCTTAGGATTCCAAGCAAGATATTGAGATGACTCTTATTGAATTTGATTAGAGCATATGTGCACAACTGAACCAATTATTGTGGCTAGGGGAATAAAATATGTCATTTGATTTAAACTAATCCAGGACCTAAAATTGGAGATGGGGTAGGATCAATTTCCCCCAAAGTAATTTAGCTGGAGGGAGAATAGGAGATACATAAACCAAATCCGAGTGCTATTAAAAAGTGGGAAGTGGTTAATGGATACCAAGGAGAAAAATCATCAAATATTTACTAGATAAATTTTGGGGTACTGCATCAGTTTCTATGGTCTTGCTGGTTACCACTCATGGATATTTATTTAACAAGCTCAAAATGAATTTACATTTTACATTGTTCAAAGAAATAAAGAAAAGAAAGTTAACAGGTTAAATATTCAACTCAGTAAGAAAAACTTTGATAAAGCAAACATAACAAAAAAATACATTAAAGAAATTAATAAAGGTGAAAGGAGAAATTAATTACTGAGAACAGAATGAAGTTCTTCCTTTTGTGGCCATAGCAGACTATTTACTTTTAAACCAACTCTACACACTGAGAAAACTGAGATAAACTAACAAGAACAACAAAATCTGTTTGAAGACATTGAGGAGCTACCATGGTAGCAAGGGCTTGAGGGGCAGAATTCTGGAGAGAGAAGAGCACTAAGAGATGAACCCCATTTGGGCACCACTTTTCATCTTAAGGCATTTGCCAGTTAGAAGCATAGGTGAAGGCTGAGAGGCTAGAAGTTTTGCAGAAAGTGGTATTTGAGAGGCTTCGAGGCTCAGCAGAATTTGGGGTGGTCTTATGGGGCTGGGGTGACCCAAGCTAGATTTGAGAGCTCACTAAAGAGGAGTTACTTGTAAATACCCAAGGCTTTCAACTGGGGCTCCCAAACAGTTACACACTAGGAGTATGGGCTAACTGGCTAGCTCTCACAAGGGGGGAAAGAAATCCCAGTTTTGAGCCATTTCAATCAACTTTAATCAATTAGGTTAAAGTGATAATCCTTTGCCTTAATTCACTGTCCGAAGCAAAAGTAAATCCTCTCTGGAGAAAGATGACATTGTCCAGAGTTTCAAATAATTTTTTATGTATGATGTCCAGGATCACATTAAAAAATTGCTGGTCATGTTGACCAAAAACCAAGAGAGAAAAATTAAAACAGACAATAAAATCCAACAGCAGGAGATTAAGTAAATTATGATGTAGCCATGACTGGATACTATGCCTTAAAATAATATTTTAATGGCATAAAAATAGTAGCTATGTATTGATAAAAAAGTCACACCTCTGTAGACAGAAATGTACACGAAAAGACAAAGGATATAAACCAAAATCACAGCAGGAATTACTTAAGTAGTAGAGTTGCAGTTGATTTTCATTTTTTCCCTTGAGCCTTTCTGTAATTTCACGTTTCCAAAATTTCCACAATAAACACAAACATGTCCTGTTTTTGTAACCAGAGAAACATTATTTTAAAAATTGTGCTTGAAGTAAGTAAGGCACAAAGTGGAGGTTATTTCTTTTCAGGAGAGCTGGAAACTTTTTAATAGTTTCCAGCATTACATCTATGACTGGCAAAAACATATTATATCCTTTCCCTCCTAAATTAAGCACTGCTTACATACTAGTTTTGTCCTCTTAATATCTAACATTCGATTAGAAGAGGGTCCAAGATGGCAGCATAGGAAGACCTTGAACTCACTTCCTCTCATGGACATACCAAATCTACAGCTATCTATGGAATAACTCCTGCTGAAAGAGAACTGTATACTAGTTGAACAGTTCCCTCCACAGCAAGAGATAAAAAAGCCACAATGAGACAGGTAGGAGGGGCAGAGATGTAGTCTCTCCCCAAACCCTACCCCTGGCACAATAACCCAGAACAGGGAGGGATCTCACAGGTCTGGAGCATCTCCCTGAGCATGAGGAGTTTGTGCCTCACATTGGGTACTCCAACTCTTGGGACCTGAATGAAGAGATGAGGTCCCCAAAATATCTGGCTTTAGAAACCAACAGGGTTGACATCCAGGGGATCTGGAGGGCTGTGGGCATCTGAGATACTCCTTTTGAGGGGCTCAGGTATGGACTTGCTCATCCTGGGGCCCAGTTAAAAGGCAACAGTTTGAGAAGTGACTACATTATATACGAAGGAGATTCATTTGCTTGTCTTAAAGTACTTAACCACAAAGCAGTTGATACACAAAAGATAATGAGAAAGGAATCTGAACACAACACTAAAGAAAGTCATAAAATCACAAGGGAAGAAAGCAATAGAAGAAGAAAGGAACAGATAGGAACTACAGGACTGTAGAAACAAAGGAGCCATCACAGGACAGTGGTAAAGGAAAGTTCTAGGTTGTCAGCTATACAGCTATGCAGTGGGTTTGGAAGAGCAGTCCAGACTGTAGAGTGGGTGAAAGAGGTCTCAGAGGGAGAAATTTCCAGGAAAAAATATGGAACGGTGAGACTATCTGATGCATTTGACCATGTGGAAAATAGTATTATGAAATACTCTATGTGTTATGTTTACCCTTTTGAGACAAATTAGGTGTAGGTATATAGAAGCCTAAGTCAATGAAAAATTGAGACAATTATTAACTTCGAGAAATAATAAAAATACTACAGAAATGGAAACATAATCATATTACACTACTTGGCTCAGCAGCAAACGGTAATTATGCAGTTATAACGAAGTACCTCCATTCAGGAATTTAACCAAAAACTTCTGTAAACATTTACTGGGAAGATGGTGGGAATGGGAAGTGATTATTAGTGTAAAGGGGTTGGTTTAGTGTAAAGGAGAAAAAATAAAAATATTTACACTAAATATCTTTAGTGTAAAAGATATCAAAATATCTTTTATCTGTAAAAGAGAAAAATATAATTGGAAGTCAGTAGATGATGTAGAATCATATTAATTGGAAATATAGGGGTAGAAGTCAGACAAAATGGCTAAGACATTTTTGCAAATATTTGCCTTAGGAAGTAGGACTTTGTGTGGAGGTGTATGGCAGTGATGCTGGTTTTCACTGTGCTTTCTGGAACTATTTGACTTTTCAAAACCATATATTTGAATTACTTTGATAAAAATAAAAATCAGTGACTTTTTAAAGAGATCATCTGCTAGTGAGGGGCAAAGGAGTACGACAAAAGAAAACTAAGATCATTCACTTGTATTTCTAGGCATATCTCCAGAATTAAAAGAATGTAGAATGCTCTAAGCTCTTTTAACATCAAAACTTTTGTGGTCTCTGCCTTACACTTGGATGTGGTCTTCAAATTCTGTAAACTTGCCACTCTACCAGGTTATCTCAAAATCATTTGGAACATCAGTTGATGTAAAAGCAACTTGACTCCAGTTTTTTCCTTGAAAAGATTTTCCTTTTCTACTCCTCTTGGCAATGAAGACTTGACTCTGGGCTTTCCCAGAACTGGCTTGGTGCTAAACAGTCCACCCAATCAACAAAAGTAAACATAAAGTGTCTTTCTGTTCCTCACGTTTCAAGACCTAATCTTTGCTCTGGCAGATTTTTGTTGATACTGTACCAGTGGATTGATAAACCTTTAGTGTGTGGCTTTGATTGGGGCAAAATGCAATCAGCTGTTGACATAGAAAATATGAATAAAAATTCAAAGGAAGATCTGGAGTATGTTAATGTGTGGGGTTAGTTTGGAGCACGGAGTGGGAGGAAAAGAATTTGAGAGGAGACAATGGAGAGAGAATTGAGGGCACAAATGTATAAGCTCTGCAGCCTCGATGTTTTACCTGACAGCCCTAACTTTGGAGCAAGCTTCTTCTAAATTTCTTTATACTTATGATAATGGGAAAGTAAAAAGAAAAGCATATCATTGTTTTTGACTTAGACTCTTATCCACAATGGAGAATACGATAGCTCATTTGCAAATCATTTGTTCTCATCTGAAGGGGCTCCCATTGTTAATGGCTTCCGGAGCTGAAACTGAATACTCTGGGATTTTACTCAGGGCCACTTGCCCAGCTTGAGAGAGAGGCATAGGCTTGGCTTTGGACCCCAAGGCAAACGTTCTAGGAAAGCCTGCTTTGGTGCATTTTAAAAACCTCTCAACTATCGCTTC
This sequence comes from Aethalodelphis obliquidens, assembly GCF_003676395.1. Taxonomy (NCBI): domain Eukaryota; kingdom Metazoa; phylum Chordata; class Mammalia; order Artiodactyla; family Delphinidae; genus Aethalodelphis; species Aethalodelphis obliquidens. Next base: position 45,542,869 of record NW_020837947.1, read on the forward strand.
TCTTTCTCCTCAGTCCTTCTTGGTAGAATTCAGAACAGGTTGGAGCTCTGCTCCATTTTATACCAGATAAATTACTGGAAGTTAAAGTGCAGTTAATAAAGGCAAATGACTAGGGAAGTACTAGCCACAGCCAAATTCTCCCAACTTCGGCAGCAAAGAAAAATTTGCAAGATATTTTAACAGCTGAATAGTCTAGGTCAACTTCAGGTGGGAATGAGTAACCTCAGAAAGGACTTCTCATGATCATTAAGAATTAAGGAAACCAAATAATCATGTGACATTATTTAATTCGTGACCATCTTGAAAGTTTTCTTGGTAATCTGGGTTGCATCCAATCACTTGACAATTTGATTTTAAAGAGTTAACATTCCACGAGTCAATTTTCTTTAAACTCTTATTTTTATACTCTGGACAAACAGTATAGTGGATACACTTAGTTGAGGAAAATTAAATATTTGTGTAATTATGTGTTTTATTATTCCTCTTGGGTTGATGACATAGCATTTCAAGTCTTCTAAGATCACATCATCTAAGAAGAACAAATAATATGTCCCAATCTCCATTCATTTTCTTAATAGCCACAGGCTATTCTACATCACCACTCAGATTTCTCCTCCAAGTACTAATGAATGGTATTTGCTACCTAATGATCTGTGACACTAGAGCTGAGCTAATAACCACGAGGTGAAGAGCATTTGTCATATTTAGTATAAAAGTATATGTCCTTTGTTTTAACCTCATTTTTCCTTAACCGTTAGGTTTTCCATGTTTGTTTCAAGTTCAAAAACAACATTGTATGTTGTTACGCTGGTATATAAGCCTTAAAGTTATAATATTTTTCCCCAGTTACTTATAATATTTTATTAATAATATAGCCAAGCTTTGCAACACACTCCTATGCTTTCTATAAAATAAATGCACACACACACACACACACACACACACATATATATATATATATATATATATATATATATATATAATGGGGGGAGGGGTGTGAGTCAGTTTCAGCCCTGAAAGCACTGGTGGAAAGATATTAAATTGGTGATGTGCAAAGTTATTTTACTTTCCCCTTCTTATTCTCTCGCTTTCTTCCTCCCTCTCTCTAAATATGTATGTATGCCTGTGCACATATATGTATGTGTGTGTATGTGTATGTATGCATACACATATAACTATCCCCTGTATTATGTCTTACACTATGTATGTCTGATAAAATGCAAAGAGAAATAACGTTGGGAAACTATAGGGTCAAACAATAGAATTGCAAACCAACCCTTCTTTTCTCATTAGAAATTGTCAACCTTTTTTTCTTCCACGGCAAATTCATTTTGGTTTTACTTAATGTAAAAATGAATGGTTATCTGCAGTCTTTTCACATGGGACTCAAAGTTCCTCCCTCCTTGGCCTTATCTGGTTTCAACTCCTCTTTAGAATGAGCATAGTATATTTTCTTAGTCCACAAATATAGACAAAGCTCCTACTCTTCTGATTTGCCCAAGGGCAATTGGGTCTGAGTCTCAGAGCAGTGCTGTAATGTGTTTATATGAAAAAGAGCATCCTTGGGTGAGTCACTGCACCTCCCACAGACCCCTGTGAATTGCATGTAGTTTCAGAGCCCTGGTCAAAGGAGAGAGGCCAAATCTGGCTCTGTCTGAGCTCACTGTGAACCCTGAAAACAACATCAGTGCCTGGGGTTATTTTAAACTTCAGCATTTTAGTGTCTATTCTTTTTCACTACTGTGAGTAATTTAATGAGGGTTAGTTGTAACAGATTAAGATATTAAAGAGTCTTTTGTATTTATGAATGAATTATTTAAAATATACTTCATCTTTAAAGCAAGTAATTATCTTTTTTCTAAAGATAATTTCTAAAAACAGAGATTTAAGCATACATTTTAACTTTCTGAATCTATAATGAGTACCATTCTGGAAACAAATACTTATTTCCAAAAAGAAAATATAATAAGCAAAACAAAAAATATTATTTATAACGTTATTTTTTATTCACCCATTTGTTAAGAGTTCTTCCTGCAAGAATATTTACACCCTTGATGAATGGAATATTAAACACAATTTTAAGTTGAAGCTTGTCCCTAAAATATGTATTTGGTTTAAGGGGATATTAACACTTACTTATAACAGTAATTAATGTTTTCACTAAAAATATGAATCACTGTGCTTTTCATCAATACAAATTAGAACATGGTATTTTCCTCTATTAATGTAAAAATAACCATTCTGAGTTTTTGTTATATGCAAGGCACTCTATTATTCATTTAGGCTTCAAAAAGCAAAGACCGCTATACCTGTAGTGGCATAAAATAAAATAAAATAAAATAAAATAAATATGGTTCTAACTCTTAGAGTGCTGATGTTCTAATTTGGTACCATGAGAGTCCAGAGAAGTAAGAGACAACTGTGTTTGCTTTGAAAAATGGAAAAATGTTTCAGGAAGTGGTAATAGAATGAGCTAAATTATGGAAAGAAGAAACAAAAAGAGAGATGTTATGGACTGAATGATTATATTCCCCCAAAATTCATATGTTGAAACCCTAATTCCCAATGTGATGGTATTAGGAGGTGGGTCTTTGGGAGGTAATTAGGTTTAGATTGGATCATGATGGCAGGGCACTATGATAGGGGTAGTGACCTTCTAAGAAGAGAAAGAGACACCAGAGTTTCTTCTCTCCACTGTGGAGGACACAACAAGAATGCAGCTGTCTGCAAACCCTCACCAAGAACTAAATGTGGCTACTCCTTGATCTTGGACTCCCCAGCCTCCAGAACTGTGGGAAATAAATGTCTATTGTTTAAGCCACCCAGTCTATGCTATTTTGTTATAGCAGGCTGAGCTGACTAAGATAAGAGGAATGAGACAGATTTGACTCAAGTAGATAGTTTAAGTTGAGGATTATGTTGCTTGTCTATTGCAATCTAATAATATTAGCACAAACATGGTGGATTAAGACAACACACATCTGTTATCTCACGGTTTCTGTGGATCCAGATTTGAGGCACAGCTTAGCTGATACCTCTGCTTGAGTATCTCACAAGGCTGAAATCACTGCTGGCTGGGGCTGGGGGTCTTACCTAAGGAAGGATCCGATTCTAAGTTCAGGTGGTTATTGGCGGCATCTTGGTCTCTGTGGGCTGTCGGATTGAAGACCTCAGTTACCTGCTAGCTGTTAGTACTCAGCCCTTTGCCTTGTGGACTTTCCAAACATGGCTGCTTGCCTCCTAAAGCCAAGAATGAAGGGAGAATATCCTAGTAGGAAGGACATTACAATTTTATGTACTATAATCACATGTATGTAATTCTGTACATCCTGTCACCTTTGCTATATTCTATTGGTAAGATACAAACCACAGATCCCATCTACACTCAAGGGCAGGGATTACACAAGGGTGTAAATACCACAGGGCAATAATCAAGAGAGCCACTTTAGGGTCTGTGCACCACAAGGAACAAAGCAGAAAAAATCAGGAAATAAATAAGGGTCCTCTTTTTAATGAATAAATGGATAAATGTAAAGGATTATCTTCATTCTGAGTAAAAAAAGTGTCCAATTTCCTAGCTCTTACTGAATGAACTTCCAACTTGAACTTTCAATGTGATATACAGGTTATTGACAGTACCCTGAATTTATGAATAGATTGTGTCCAACTCTGGGTAGGCAGTTTGATAAGCAGTATTGATACGTATTTCCCCTCCCTGCTAGATTGTATGTGGTGCAGCCATGGGATGTTCAGCTAAATGGAGAGGAGGTGTGGTGAGGTTTTCGGAGATGATCTGGTGACTGGAGGGGAGAAGACCCATTTGGGGAAGGATTCACCACACATGCATCTGAGCAGTTTGATAGACATGAGGCCATATTTGGGGAGAGAATAATGAGCAAATTACAGAATTATAGCAGGGGAGTGGCAGAGCCAAGAGGTCAAACCAAGCAGCTTAACCCCAGAGCCTGCACTCTTCACCACGCCCCTGACCCCCACCACCCAGGGCTTCTGAAGTGCCTGGGTTCTTGGTGAAAGGGAGATCTCAGAGGTCATTCAGTTCTAGCTCATCAACTTTCAGATAAGGAAGCTGAGGGGCCCACAGGGATTAAGCGTCAGCCTCAAATCATGAAATGGTCCTCTGGTACAGCCAGCACCAAAAGTCAAAACAGGGCTTCCCTGGTGGCGCAGTGGTTGAGAGTCTGCCTGCCGATGCAGGGGACACGGGTTCGTGCCCCAGTCCGGGAGGATCCCACGTGCCGCAGAGCGGCTGGGCCCGTGAGCCATGGCCGCTGAGCCTGTGCGTCCGGAGCCTGTGCTCCGCAACGGGAGAGGCCACAACAGTGAGAGGCCCGCGTACCCCACCCCCACAAAAAACAAAAAACAAACAAAAAAAAAGTTAAAACAGAAGTCAGAGTATTGCTTTAAAACTTCCTTGGATTATAATTCTTATTTAACAGGAGGAGAGCCCTCAGAGTAGCATTGATTATCTCTTACGGTTTCTAAAGAAGAGGCAGCCTACATAGTTGAAAGGAACTGAACGTCTGAAGAATTCCTTCGGGCCTCTTCTGCTTGGGGTCTTAGGATATAAAGTAATTCTGTTAAATCAATGTTTTAATAGCAGCAGCAGTAGCACGTCCCTTGGAAAAAAGGGATACATATAAAGCGTATCATTTCTCAGCCTTTTTATCTTCTTTATGCCTCTACCTCTTCAGGACAAACCCAGTGTGGGGCTTTTGAAAGCAACATGGAACGAGGGCCTGGGAGAAGCTTAAATAAATCTAATCAAGTGTTATTGTCTGCTGACTTCAAAGGGAAGCCAAGTATGAAGGACATTTGTGAAGATTCAGCAGGAAGAAGGCTTTAAGATATTTTAAGACAGTTTGCTTGAGTATGTAGCACTTCTAAGTGTTAGGAACATCTAATCAAGCCAGAAGAAGCATTGGGGGAAAAATAGGTACTACCGGCATCTAAAGAGGTTCAGGTGTGTTAGTAGTAATCAAATCAGGCTGATAGAGTATCTGAAAACTCTGTGCACAGTGTTTCATATTCAAAACCATGACCTGATTACGTCTTCATTGGTTTGAACCAATCAATCACTGTCTCATTACTGTTCATTTCCGGTCAATCAACACGGTGAGAGGTTTGGGGGCAAAGACCAGATACAGAACAGAAGATGAAAGGCTTATGCAGAGAATATATATTTGAATTTTAGTGCAGCTGTTTGCTATTTAATCTTCTTTTCAGTCACAATGAGTTCACATCTACCTCCCTAGAGATGCTCTAACCATTAACCTCAGTGGCCTCAAGTCCTTTACATATGCACACTGAGACCCAAGAAGGGTGTTGGCCACAGGTCTGGGTGACTGCAAAGTCAGAGCGTGGGCCCAGGTCTTTAATATTTGTCCATTGTGTCAAGGCTCTTAGTTCCCACCCTGGTTCATGTATATTGACTCACAAAGAAAAAAAAAAAAAGGTAAAATGAGATGATCACATACACCTGAGGAGAGGAATGAACTTTAGTGAATATTTCATTTCCATCCAGGCATTGATCTTGAGCCTTAACATTCCGCAACTTCTCTAAAATTTAGGAGGCTGACTTGATGCTCTAAGACTTACTTAATGACTAAAATATATTTAGAAATCCTCAGATGAAAGGTGCTGCATAAAATTAATGTATTCTTATTATAGAGCGGCTGCGTGGAGCCGGGTACATGTATGGCTAGGATGTGTCTCACCTGTTTAGCTGGCAGCCAGGGTATTTGGGGGATATGACTTATACCTGTTGCAACAGCAGAATCAGAGAGAGGGAGGCACTGGCAGGCAGTCTTCTTAGAACAAGCCCCAGGGTAAGCGCAACCCAACCTCTCCTCCCACTAATCGTAAGTTTTACTTTTTTTTTGCCTTTTAGTAAATATCTTTGTTATAAGATTATGCCAGCTTATCTGGTTATGACACTTTATAGTTAAGAAAATGTTCGTAGAGATTATTCCTTTAGAGAGTCCTAAAGTCTGTGAGATAGGCAGGAAGGTATTACCATTCTCTTTGGATGCAGAAGCACCGACAGTTATTAGAAACACGCTGTCAGAAAATGGCATTCCTTCCTAGAACAAGGCTGCTTCCCTAACTGAGCTTTAGCCCTGAGCAGAGGTAACACTGATGTCATCCCTCCTGGGGTGAGCTGGGGCATCACTGCTGAGTGGGAGATTGGCAGCTCTGGGAGGATTACTGAGAGGGATTCAGGTTATCCTGGTCAGAAGTGCCAGGAAGTTAGATCTCTGCCTTTGGTTTTATCACTGTGTGTTATGAGGTTTTATGGAAGAATTGCCTCATTCTTCTGGGCCTCAAGTCCATGCCTTAGCTCATCTAGGTGACTCTGTGCACTGGAGCAGAGGGAGACCGGCACCAGGGGCAGCTTCCCAGGGCTGCTGTGGACGGTTGTGCAGGCTGTACACTACCCAACTTTAGGGGCACCGTTCAAGTCAAAGATGTTATAGAAGTTCGCATTTCTTAGGATATTGTTCTGACACACTGAAGGAAAATGTTGAGGAAAAGGTGTTTTTCTAATTTATACAAAAGTTTAAGGCAAGTAAGGCCCTGAATCAGGAGAAATTTGTGGAAAAAGGTGAGAATGAAGCCAAAAAGAAGGGTTATTAGAATTCTTCATTTCAAGGTCAATTCACTTAGAAGGCAATTAATGAGAATACAATCTAATTTATGTTTAAGATCAAAAAGACGATTGGTACATTCTGCATATTATAGGTGTCCTATCAGATAACAGAGTGAATACAGAAATTTCAGGCGCCAGGCCTAATTTTCCAAAAAATTAGACTTAATTAGAAAATAAATCTACACAACTTCAGATATCAAGCAATTTAGGGAAAGAGGAATTTTTCCCCACCTGTATTTCACAGGTGACTGAGAGATCTAGTTCTAAAGATTCTAGGTCATTGGAAGAACTTGCCCAAAGGATCATTTCCATTTTTCCCCAGCTCTGTAATCTCATTGGGTGACTACTCTCATACTCAATACCTCCTCAAATTATATCACACTGAAAAATGAATCAATTCATAAAGGAGTAATGGTTTAAAATATTTTAGTTAGCTTGGATGGGATTTGATTGAACTGAAGCTTGCCTAGTAGGAGTTTGAAGTCAAAATTGAGTGCAAAGTTATAAATCAGAAAACCAAGGAGAGCCCAGAGTTACCAAGAATGAGAGTATCAAAAGAGGTAAATTAATGAGTTTTGCATGTTGAACACAACAATAAATAAATGCAACAAAAGAGCAGCCATCATGCATTTTCTCCAAAATTCTATGAAATTCCTATTTTCCAATTATATTTCCAATCAATTCCTTATATCATATGGAAAGAATTGCAAGTATTTCTCAAAGAACTGTAATAGCTCTCATTTTTTATAACCACAGTAACAAAATATTTTTAATCTCTGACTTCAATTGCTTAATGAAACCTCTTGGCGAGGTCTCTCAAGCCAAATCTATCTCCTTTTTTTTTTTTGCGGTACGTGGGCCTCTCACTGTTGTGGCCTCTCCCGTTGCGGAGCACAGGCTCCGGACGCGCAGGCTCAGCGGCCATGGCTCATGGGCCCAGCCGCTCTGCGGCATATGGGATATTCCCGGACCGGGGCATGAACCTGCGTCCCCTGAATTGGCAGGCGGACTCTCAACCACTGTGCCACTAGGGAAGCCCCCAAATCTATCTTTTCCTTCTCAGTCTTGATATTGGTCTAACACCACTGACCACCTTCTCATCTTGGGTGCTCTTGATTTCAAAGTTTCTGTGCTCTTTTCGCCATCCTCACACTTATTTCTCCTTTTGTTCATGCTTTTCTGGACTCTTCTAATTCCTTGTCTTATTTTCTACAAAAATACATGCATGTGTTTTTGCATGTACTTCCTGAGCCTCTTTATCTGTGTTGACGTTTCTCCAGGTTTTTTTTTTTTTTTTTTTTTTTTGCGTTATGCGGGCCTCTCACTGTCGTGGCCTCTCTCGTTGCGGAGCACAGGCTCCGGACATGCTGGCTCAGCGGCCATGGCTTATGGGCCTAGCCGCTCTGCGGCATGTGGGATCTTCCTGGACCAGGGCACGAACCCGTGTCCCCTGCATCGGCAGGTGGACTCTCAACCACTGCGCCACCAGGGAAGCCCCAGGTTTCTTTTTTGAACTCTTTTCCCATCCCTACATTGATGGTCATATCACCGTATTGTTTTGCTTAACTGGCCAACAGTCAGTTTACCATCCATCCTGTGTTTCTTTCCCTCAGATGTTTCTGAAGTCCACTCCTGGCATCTTTTCATTCTACAGTCACAGAGCTTCCAGCTTGCTGCCTTTAGCAGCCTCCTTGCCCATCTCCTTGTCTTTAGTCTATCTTCATTTGAATGGCTGCATTCACACAAAAAATATCTTTTTCTTTATTTTATATGACTTCTTTTGTAGTAACTTCCAGTAACCGGTCACATCAAGTCTAAGTATCTTCTCAAGAGATTCTGGTCTTTCCATGGCCCTCTTCCTCCTAATCTCATTGCCCTCTGCTCTCTGTAAGGAATTGTATATCCTGGTTCACCCAGGATAGTACTGGTTTATGCCTGTTGCTGCAGAGCAATTATTAATTGTGCCTTCTTACTCTCAAAAGTGTCCTGTTTAGATATGAAACTATAGGGTCATCCTATCTTAATGGAACCTTTGTCATGACTGTGTCTGCTACAACAAATCTACTTTGCAGTTCTCTATTTGAGTTGCCCTTGTGCTTGTCAGTAATGATACACACCATTCTTTGTGAATTTTTTTTTCTCATATTCTCCTTATCATGACTCATTTCTGTCAAACTGTGCTCAAGATCACATGTGGTAAAGCCTATTCATTCCTTCTTCTAGTCACCAGATTCTCTCCAGAAACCCTAATATATTTCCTCTCCAATAACCCAATTCATTAAGGCTGCACTCCGCACTACAGTGAGGGCCTGGAAGTTCTACTTTCTCTTCTTATTAATGTGGCCGTGTAGAACCAGGGTCCATTTTTTTGTACCACCTAATGGCATAAATATTCGGAAGCCATTTTTTGATCCATGTCTAAATTTGTAATGTTACCTGGTATATTTCTGTATGAAATAATATAGTTATTATATTATTATAATATAGATCTGAGCTTTTTTATTTCATTTCCTCCGGAAGAGAGTCCTGTACCTTCTACAGTTAAATAGTATCCTGGCTGTAAAGATTTAAAAAACAAAATTGCAGTTTTGCCATTTCTAATAAATGATGTTAAAGGTTTTTCCATATACAGGTGTTCCCTGTCAAACTGTGGTTTGACTTTACAGTGGTGTAAACGTGATTCACCTTTAATAGAAACCATGCTTTGAATTTTGAATTTTGATCTTTTCCCAGGCTAGTGATATGCAGTAGATACTCTCGTGATGCTGGGCAGTCAGCCTCGTGATCGTGAGGGTGAACAACCCACACATTTACAACCATTCTGTACCAATATAGTCAGTCTGTTTTTTACTTTCAGTACAGTATTAAATAAATTACGTGAGATATTTAACACTTTATTATAAAATAGGCTTTGTGTTAGGTGATATTGGCCCAACTGTAAGCTAATTAATGTGAGTGTTCTGAGTACGTTTAAGGTAGGCTAGGCTAAGCTATGATGTTCGGTGAATTAGATGTATTGAATGCATTTTTTTGTCCCTCCCCACACGTGGCATGTGAGATCTTAGTTCCCTGACCAGGGATTGAACCCACACTCCCTGCAGTGGAAGTGTGGAGTCTTAACCACTGGACTGCCAGGGAAGTCTCTTAAATGCATTTTTTGACTTATGATATATTCAGCTTGTAATGGGTTTATCAGGACCTAACCTCTTTGTAAGTCGAGGAAGACTGGTACAAAACTTACGGATTTTAGCGCCTTTAGTTTTTGCACATTGGTTGAAAGTCGAACATGATCTGGAAGTGTTCTTGCTTCCCTCTTGGGTTCTTGCCTTTAACAAATAGAAAGGTTACCAAGTATTCAGTTAGGATCATACGGATTTATCATTATCTACAAAGTGTTTCAGTGGAATTCAGGACAAACGTTAGTCCGCATTAGGGAGGGACAAATGACTGAAATCATCGATTTCTGTCTCTTTTCTTGTTCCTAAAGGAATTCTGTTGGGCCTTATCAGAGCTGCTGAAAGAAAACAGCTGAGGATTGAGCCCAGTGAACTAATTTCCCCACATCCTTCAATAAGCAGTAGTTGGTGAAAAGGAATGTAAACATTCTTACAGTAAAAGGAGTTCAAAAAGAAGTCCTAAATCCTTAAAATTAATAAACCAGTAAACCAAAACATAAAACTGCACAACTATTTACATGGCTGATAAGAAGAAAGAAAAGAATCTCGGCTATCTTTTTGAAGAAAGGAACAATAAAACAGTAGATTAAAAACTAAAACAACAGTTAAGACTATACAATAGAAAAAACATAGACGGCACCAAATAAAAGAAAGTAAATATAAACTTCGATTGACAGAGTGCCTTTAAGAGGGGTGATTCAAGTTGTTGACTTCCTTCACTACCTGATCCCTTATCTAGAACTTCTGCATTTTTTCCTTTTTTTTCTTTAAAATTATCTTGTACCTTTCACTTTTCCCTGTTCATCAGGGCATTTAAGAAAACGTCATTTTCTGAGTTACTTATTCCTTACATGCTGCAGCTATGGTCACATGTGTTTTTAGTTGTTAGCACTTGCACTGAACTCTTAGCATCCCACTGCTGGTTTTTGTTTGTTTTTAAATAAAGTTATTCTTCACTTTACTGAGATGATACTACTGATTAGCCAGCAATATTAGGTACTTCAGGTTGTTTTCTGGAAGCAATGATGGGTTTACGTTGCCTACTCACATTTTTCAAACATGGTTCCCTGGCAACTGTGGGCATTAATTTAAGTGAGGGTTTTCCAGGGTGTGGGGGCCAGTTTAGGGTCATGGAATAGGACAGCGATTTTGCAGCATATCAAAATCATGCAGGGAACTTAAAGTCTTGATATCTAGGTCATATCACATACCAATTAAATCCAAATTTCTGGGTGAGGGAACTTGGGATCTAGTTTATGGTTGTTGTTTAATCTATGTTCATGCGGGATTTGGACCTGTAGTTTTGTTTTCTTGTAATGTCTTTCTTTTTTTAAACAGCTTTACTGGATATCATTAACATACAGTAAGTTTTGACATATGTATTCCCTTATGAAACCATCACCACAATCAAGATAATGAACATATCCCTATGTTTCCTTATGCCCCTTTGTAAACTCTTCTTCCTGCCCCTTCCTGCCATTCCAGGCAACCACCCATCTGTTTTCTGTCACTATAGATTAGTCTGCGTTTCCTATAATTCTATAGAAATAAAATCGTATAGTACATACTCTGTTAGGTCTGGCTTCTTTTACCAGAGAGAGGTTGCATGTATTCATTCCTTATTTTCTTTTTCTTATTGCTAAGTAGTATTCCATTTTATGGAAAAACCATAATTTGCTTATCAATTCACTTATTGATGGACATCTGAGTTGTAGCTATTTCAAATAAAGCTGCTATGAGCAAGTCTTTGTAGAGGAATAGGCTTTCATTTTTCTTGCATAAATGTCTAGAAGTAAAATGGTTGGGTCATATGATAAGTGGATGTTTAAGTTTTAAGAATCTGACAAACTGTTTTCCAAAGTGGCTGTATCATTTTACATTTTTATCAGCAGTATAAGATTTCTAGTTCCTTCACATCCTTGCCAACAATTGATATGGTCACTCTTTTTACATTTTTAGTCATTTCTAATTGATTCATAGTGATAGCCCATTGTGCTTTTAATTTGTGCTTGCCTAATGACTAATGATGTTGAGCATATTTTCATGTGGTTATTTGCTAATCATATATATTCTTTGGTGGAGGGTCTGTTCACCTTTTTAAAAATTAGGTCATTTTTCCTCTTATTACTGAATCAGTATAAACTGATTATATATGTGTGCATCTATTTCTGGACTATATCCTGTTACATTGATCTATTTGCCTATTTTTATGTCAATGCAACACGTCTTGATTACTATAGCTTTACAATAAGGCTTTAAACCTGGTAGTGTAATTCCTTCATCTTTATTCTTATTTTTTCAAAAATTTTGACTATTCTGGGTCTTTTGAATTTTCATATAAATTTTAGAGTCAGCTTGTCAAATTCGACAGAAAAAAAAGGCCTATTTTGACTGCATTATGTTGAACGTGTAGATCAAATTGGTATCTATATTAGTTCTAGAAGCTTTTTGGTAGATTCCACAGGATATTCTACATAGAAATTGTCTCTTTGAATAAAGACAGTTTTACTTCTTTCCATATTCTCCCAATATTGATACTTTTGTCTCTTTTTTTCTTATCTTATTACACTAGTAAGAATCTTCAGGACAATGTTGAATAGGAATAATGGAAGTGGCTATCCTTGTCTTGTTTCTGATCTTAGGGGAAAAGCTTTCTGTCTTTTACCATTTAAATAAGATATTAACTGTAAATTTTTTGTAGATGCCTTATCTACAAAAAAGGGTAAGTTTTTATTTCAAAATACTTTCCCTTTCAATGCTTCCTTTGTATCATGGATTATTAGAGTGTATTTGGTTTCCAAATATTTGGGGATTTTCCAGATTTTTTTCTCTTAGTCGTTTCTCATTTAACTACAGTCTGGGAATAGAACAGATTTTGTATGATTTGAATCCCTTCAAATTTATTGAGACTTGTTTTATATGGTCTGTGTTAGTAAGTGGTCCATGGACACATTAAAAAAAAGTGAACGTATTCTGTGTTCACTTTAAGAATCTATGAGTGAGGGAACCAGGCATCAGTGTTTTTTTTTTAATGCTCTCCAGATGATTTTAATGTGTAACCAACGTTGAGAACTAACGGACTAGACCATTGGTTCTCAAATTTAGCATGTATCAGAATCACCAAAGGGACTTGTTAAAACACAGATGCCGAGTAATACTCACAGAATTTCTGATCCAATAGTTCTGAGATTGAGCCCAAGATTTTGCATTTCTAAAAATTTCCCAGGTGATACTGATAATAATATTCTACAACAACATTTTAAGAATGACTGGACTAGATTCTTGATATTCAAAGTATAGACCAGAGACCAGCAGCATAAGCATCACCTGTGAGCTTATTAGCAATGTTGAATCTCTGGCCCACTCCATATCTACTCATCGTAATCTGCATTTTAGTGAAATCCTCTGGTCATTCATATACACATTAAATTTGTGACTCACTGGGCTAGAACACTGATTCTTATTCTGATTCAGTAGGTTTGAAGGGGGGGCCCGAGATTCTGCATTGCTAACAAGCACCCAGGAGATGTCAGTGTTTTGGGTCTGTGATTCACACTAAAGTTGTGTTAAATAAGAAAAATTCAAAGGAGTGAATTTTAAAGATCTAATTGGCTTTGTTGAGCAAGGCATGAATCAGGCAGCATCCCATCTAGTGAGTAGTAAAGAGGTCTGCCAAGCTGTAGAAAATGTTCTTAAAGGTGGGAAGGGGGTGGAAAAGGACAGTATTAGCAAAGAATGCATTGTTTCAGGCAAGGTCACCCTCCTAAGGGCCTGTTGGGTGGATAACCTCACTAGTGCTGACCAGAAAATTTCAGGTTGACTGGTTCAAGGTTATATTCCTAGCGGGGTTGAGACAGTAATTAGGTATTAAGTCTTGGTTTGCTGATGTGGGCTTTAGCACAAGTGAGTCCATTTTGGGCCTGCTGTCTCCTTTTTAAGAGTAATAAGGGACAAGAATATCTACTGAATGTAATGCAGTGAAAGGAAGATAACAACAGCAGTGATACAAAACCCCTCCTTATAAGAGTTTAAAATTTCATGTAATCATGACTTGCTAGAGAATGTAACATGGAAGTGATTAACTAATGCATATAATTAGGTAGGAGGCTAATGAAGACTAAAGGAAAGTGATGTGGTGGGGATGATATTATAGGTTTTGAGTTTATGCTAAAAGCAAAGCTCATTTTAGTACGTGTGAAGAAGTGGGCTATGTAAATAACTACGAGTTTGGGATTAGGCTCAGAAATTTAGAAGTACAAGAGTTCTAAGTCATGATGTTTCAAGGTGTGGCCAAGCTTGTCTAGGGCAGAGGAGAGATGCACTCAGTTGGAACTGAGAAGTTGGTAGAAGTATGGGAACAGGTCATATCAATGACACACACACTGAAAGGATGAAGGTCGTGTTAGCTGACGGACAGGAGTCAGGTTCACAGATCACGTAGCAGGGATTTTCAATCCCGAGTACAAGTTAGAATAACCTGGGAGCTTAAAAAATTACATGCACATGTCCATACTAACATAAATAAAATTAAATGACTAGTTAAACAAATGGGGGAAGAAGGGATAGTATTCTCTTACAAAAGAATTCAATTAATAAGTGTGGGAGGAAAGAGGGAGATAGAAAGTAACCATCTGAACACCACAGTAAGAATTGTTGCAGGCAAGATCCAGGGACACCTGCTGAAGTTAGTTGACTTGTTTGTGGAGAAAGAGGATATTTGCATAGACTCAAAGTGTTTTCTTCAAGAAATGTATTAATTACAAAAGTGAAACTAGTAGTATTACAGTGGGGACACCCAGCAGATACCACCTCAATCAAGTGACCAAGATTACCACCACCAGAAATAAGATATGTCAACATAATGTACCTGTTAATATCATGTACTGAGAAGGGCCGGCCACTTCTGTGGAATTCTGGCAAAAAGTGAAAGCCTTAATTGAATAATCATAAAACAAAATGCTCCCAAATTGAGGTATATTCTACAAGTTAACTGATCAGTACTCTTTAAAAATGTTAAGGTCATGAAAGCCAAGGAAAGAATGGGAACTGTCACTGACCCGAGGAGGCTGAGGAGGCATGACAGCTAAATGCAGTGCGGAATCCTGGATTGAATTCTGGAACAAATAAAGGACATTCCTGCAAAACCGGTAAATCTGATTCACATCTGTAGTTTGATTAAAGGTTTGGTGCCAATATTCATTTCTTAGTTTTGAAAATTATACTACAGATTTGTAAGATGCTAACATTTGGGGAGGCTGTTCTACTTTTGCAATTTTTTTTTTTTTTCGGTATGCGGGCCTCTCACTGTTGTGGCCTCTCCCGTTGCGGAGCACAGGCTCCAGACGCGCAGGCTCAGCGGCCATGGCTCACGGGCCCAGCCGCTCCGCGGCACGCGGGACCCTCCCGGACCGGAGCACGAACCCGCGTCTCCTGCATCGGCAGGCGGACTCTCAACCACTGCGCCACCAGGGAAGCCCTACTTTTGCAATTTTATGTTTAAGTCTAAACTTATTTCAAGATAAAAAGCTAAAAAAGTGTTTTAAAAAATATGGTTGCTTAAGTCCCATCACAGACCAATTAAATTAGGATTTCTGGGGTTAAGACTTGGAATTTTTTAAGATCTTCAATATGCCTCAGGATTGAGAACCACTGATTTAGGTTACCAAAACAGTAGTCCTTGGAAGGTTTTAAAAAACCCTGGTACTCAGCTTTCTTTTATTTTTTATTATTTTTAATTTTTTAAAAATTTATTTTATTTATTTTTGGCTGTGTTGCATCTTTGTTGCTGCACGCGGACTTTCTCTAGTTGTGGTGCGTGGGGGCTACTCTTCGTTGTGGTGTGCAGGTTTCTCATTGCGGTGGCTTTTCCTGTTGTGGAGCGTGGGCTCTAGGCACGCAGGCTTCAGTAGCTGTGGCACACGGACTTGAGTAGTTGTGGCGCACGGGTTTAGTTGCTCCGCAGCATGTGGGATCTTCCTGGACCAGGACTCGAACCCATGTCCCCTGCATTGGCAGGCAGATTCTTAACCACTGTGCCACCAGGGAAGCCCCCAGCTTTCATTTAAATAAGCAGTATATACTTACACATTTTTTAAGGCTTCAAAAGCAATGCTTTTACTAGAAAAAGAAAGAATAAAATCATCAAACATTTGTTAAGCATCTTCCATGTTCTAGCCTTGGCAGATGAAACCATGACTAAAGCTCCATTCCTGCCACTGAGACCGTTTATAGTTCAGCAGGAGAGAGAGACAAGGAAACAAAGATGTTCACAACCTGTTATATGTGAACCACATACAGGGCGAGTGGGACAGGAAACATGGGGTATGTTATTCCTTCTGGGTGAAAAGTGGGTTTTAGAAATGCCCAAACCCTTAGATTCGAGGTTCCACTGGAAAGATCATGAATTCATCTTAGAGTTACTCAAGTGTTTCTAGTCTGCCTGGGAAAAGGATAACGCAAAGCAAGAGAACTTCAGAGCGGTGGAAAAACGATAATGACTTGCACATTGCCAAAGGGGTAGAGAAGCTTTTAATTGACCTTTGTATTGTCAGTAACCTAGCGATTCATTATTTTATAGTTAGTAGAATGGAGCTCTATTTGGAAAATTTGTTTGAATTGATGGTGTCAAAATACTAACCAAGCCATGTCTTAGAACCAAATTCATTAGTTGAATTATTCATAGAGATGTCTCAGTCCCAGTGAAACAGTGTCCAACCCATTAAAAAACGTTTAAATTTCATCTATGCCATCCAGGTAAAAATAAACAGAATATCTGTGGACACCCCCAAACCCCCAAACAAAACCAAAACCAGAAATGTTTGCTTTAAACTAACTAATTAAATCTTGTATTTTCAAATGCTTTACATTTCAGCCAGGATTTTTAAAGGGTAATGTAAGTTCAGAAGTTTTCTTTTGCATGGTGGGCAGTTCGTAAGCAAACAGGTGGGGGGATTATTTCCTGATAATAGATGAACTGAAACGTGGCAGTTTTAGACAGGTCCTCACGTTCTTTGACATTCCTCCCATGGGGAGGTGGGATCTATGTCCTCTCCTGTGGAATCTGGGTTATCCATAGTAACTAGCTTCTAAGCAACAGATTGCAGTGGAAACAACACTGGGGAACTTCTGAAGCTTGCTCAGAAAAAGCCATGCAACTTCTTCCAGTTTTTCTTAGGAAGCTCACTCTGGGGGAAGTAGCTGCTATGTGGTCCAGCCCCGAGACTGCCGTGTGGGAGAAGCCATGTGTTGGCACTCTGGTTGTCCCCAGCTCAATGCTTAGCTGCCGGCCTTGTGAGGGGGACATCTTGGATGGCCAGCCCAGTAGAGCCTTCGGTTGATCCCAGCCCACATCTCACTGCCACTTCCTGAGACAACCCAATTGAGAACCGCCCAGACAAGCCCTTCCTACATCTTTGATCCACAAAATACTGCCTCAAATGAAACAGTTGTTTTAAGGCACTAAGATCTGTAATCATTTGTGACGTAGTGCGTGTAAATAGAAGAGTATCAGAAAATTTATATGAAATCACCTACTGATTTATTTATTCATTTATGTATTTCTGGAACAATTTGTAGATTGGAAGGTTTTTACCAGTTAGGGTCACACACAGTCTATAAAAATTGATTTACTCTACTGTCCAATTTTTGTCTAATTTTAATCATGCATTCTAGATTTTACATGCATTTCTCTAAAAGCAGTCACTGATTAATTGTAGTATTAGTGCGGAGGACTCATGGTTTATGCTCAGAAGGATAGCTGCTGCCAGGGAGGAAACAGGTTTCAGTGGGCTGGAGACATAGGCCCCAGTTTTTCCGGCTCCAGCCACCTGTTTCCACCCAGTTAAAACAGCCTGTATGCAGAGATTTTGGAAGTAGTCATTAGGAAAGAAAATAAACTACACTCATTTTGAAAACTCAATTTTATGGAGAGAAAAAAATTTGGAGGGCCAATTTAGGGTATAGTCATGAAAGCAATTTTCAAATGATTTAGGATTTCTCAGTGGAGAATTTTTTATCCAAATGGTGAAACATTTGGCACTGCTGACTGCAGCAAGAATATGAAGCTGCTTTGAGAAAGGAGCTTGGTGAGGGCTGATTTCATGAAGCTACATTGTTGAAAGTGATATAGTCTAAGTCACTATGCATATATGGCTTATAAACCTTCTGTTCTGGGGAGTAAGTCCTCTAAGCAAGTCACAGCATATAGGGCTGCATACAAAATTGAATGAATTCATTGTTGTATGAAAATGTCTCTGTAACTGAGTTATTATAACTACTATACCCTATGAATTTAGAAACCGTACTAATTTTCTGAAACTTACAAACTCCTGCCTTTGTTATTTGTCCTTTTTTTCTTTACTCTAATTAAACTAATTAGAAAAAGTAAACTAAAAATGGGGGAATCTGGGAAAGGAGAAGGAAGAGGGAAGCTCAACCATTTACCTGAGAGAGAGAAAAAATAAGGTGTGAGATAATATTATCGATTTAATTTTTAGTTAACACATTAGAGTTCTGAGGAGAATGTGGGTGCTTTATATTACTAGGTTTCTCAGTCTTCTTTTTGGTAACGTTTCAAGTGTTTTGTCTTTTGAATCAGAATCCTTAAAGTTATGTAAATGATTTATTGAATGGGCGAATGGGTGGGACCTGAGGGTATAAATCAGGAAAACTTTTTTCCTCCTACTGCCTTTTAGAGTTCCCTTCCCAGGAACCAGAGATCCCATTGCTTTTATAGTTGCTTTTAGGTATTAGAACAGTCTTTTTTTTTTTCTTTTTTTCCCAGCTATGAAAAAAATTTAATTAAAAAAAATTAAGCTGGCACTAAATTCGGAGCAGTATCACTTCTCCCTAACTAAGGCCTAACCCAGGCATGGCCTCTGCTTTCCCAGGCATCAGAGGAAAGGAGCAAAGGGCCCCCTGCCTGACTGTTGTGCCCTGGTCCAGCTGTCATCCCTCTTTATGGTGGATGCCCAATGCTTGCTTTCCTGCTAGGTGCATTGGTGGGTTCTTCGGGGAGGCCCCTCAGGGGATGTCCACAGTGCAAATCCCTCACAGGTGAGGCTTCCTCTGGGTCAGTTCTCTGAACCTTCCTCCTCTCCTGCTTCAGAGGTACACCTCTGTAGTTCCCTCCACCCTGTGGGCTGCCCTCTCCGCTGGGATCCTTTCAAGATGGCTAGAGCCTGGGTCCCTCCTGCAACTTTCTCTTGGCCTAAAGGAAAACTCTGGAAGTGTAGGTTACCCCCCACTGCTGCCTTCTTTCCTCATCCTCTGTTCTAGTTTCCTCCAACCAGCCTCCCATCCTCAGACTTCTCTAAGGAGAGGCAGCCATCAGTCTCTCTCTTCAGGTGTAGCCCCAAAGTCCTGGAGACACTTGTCAACATGTCACATTTTCCCAAGTCTTCTCTGAAGGACAAGCCTCCGAGATTCTGCAGCTCTGTACATATCCAGCTGGAGGCTGAGGTATCAGACACTTAGAGAAGATAATTCCAATCTCAAAGAGAGTTTCTCTCAGGGCTTGAGGGGTGTGTGTGTGTGTGTGTGTGTGTGTGTGTGTGTGTGTGTGTGTGAGAAAGGAAGCATCCCAACAGGAGGTGAGAGAAAACATTAAGCTCTCTTCATTCCTACCAGTGTCTTTCAAGAAAAATCTCCTCTATTGCATCTTCAGCTCCTCCAGGCTGATGGACTCTGTAGTTGAAGAAAGCAGTTTGACCACTTCTTAGTTAAGTTCTGTGGGGATGTGTCTAGGACCTCTTTTTCTAAATGGGGAAAGGGATAATACTCCACTTTGGTCCTTAGATTTGAAGCTTTCGGATTTGAAGCCAAACTTCTGAAACAATAGGAAAATCTTCATTCTGTATCTTGTTACATTTGAACTTGGACATACTCTAAGAGCGATAGTGAGCAACACAGTTGGAGGGCAATTCTCAGATTTCAGCTTTGGAATTATTTCTACGTGATTGAAGCCCAGAGTAATCTATCCTCCACTTCCTTTTCTGTGACCCTTTCAATGTGTGAATTCTGTGAGACTCTTCAGTTCATTGCCATAAGAATACGGCCCCTCCCTGCCTTGCCTTTTCTCTTTTTTCCTAAATTCCTTCCATCCTCCCTCCCTTTTTCCTTCTTCCTCTTCTCCCGTCTACCCTATTTGTGTCCCACCTCTTTCTTCTCCGGTCTCTCTTTTCCTGATATTTTCTTCCAACAGCAACTGAAGTATTTTACAGTGAGATATAAATTATAAGTAGTTCAGGAAAGAGAAAGCAAGCTAGAGCGATATGTAATACAGAGCTAAGAACAAACCAAATGTAAAAACACATTCCATAAAAGCCTACATAGTATGTACAAAAGGACCGGGAATCTGATACTAGTTGGCATCCTAGCAGCCGAGAAGAAAGAGAACGCTGCTTGATCACTTATATAACTTAGAGAGTCCATGACATAGAGAGACTAAATGGACAGAAAAAACTTAACTATTGCTTGTAATAAGGACAGAGAGGAATTTCTCCTGAGGGTGTAAAGTTATGAACAAAAAACCCAACAAACGACCTCTTAGTAGACACAAGAATGAGTTTTGGGGGCTACTTCATGGAGCACCCCTGGGTGTGAGCAGATGGCATCTTGCCAAAGCTCTGTTTGGTAACAACAATCTGATGAGCCCTGGTCACTGCTCTGCCTCTTTTTGTCTGCTCCGCAGAGAAGAGTGTGACTTATAAAGCTCAGGAGAGGACGTGAAGTTTCCTTCACTAGGCTGGAAGCAGCCTCGTTTGACCTAGTTCCACCTACGTGGAATGTAAGCTTACTGGGAGTCATCCTCCTCCCAGAGAGGAAGCAAATACTGCCTAGAAAATTAATTGAGTTCCAGAGAATATAAATTGTGTTAGTATGTTTTCATATGCAGTCTTTGCAGGCTCAGCGGCCATGGCTCACGGGCCCAGCCGCTCCGCGGCATGTGGGATCCTCCTGGACCGGGGCACGAACCCGTGTCCCCTGCATCGGCAGGCGGACTCTCAACCACTGCGCCACCAGGGAAGCCCTCATATGCAGTCTTTAATTAGCACCAGCGCACTAGGGCAGTAAAGAATTCCCTGAGTCTAGCTGGCCTTCCTGGGGTGTGGAAAGGCCAGTTTCCAGCCTAGAGCATACCGCTTGCTAACATCTAATTGTGGACCTGAAGATGGTAGGAATATAAAACTACTGTTGCCCTACATTTGAGTCTAAAGAATATACTTCAAATTTGATAACATCAAGAAGACTTTCCAAGAAATAAAGTATATTTTCTATGGCAGCTGTTAGACAAGAGCCAGTTTCTAAAATATTTTAGGTGTTTTGTAAGTCTCCGTCGGATGTCCCAGAGCCCTGAATTCCTAAGGGCAGTATCTTAATCTGACAATTCATTGGTGGTGTCTCTTTTCTTGGTGTTCCTGACCTGTTCCCTAGTCTTTGTTGGAAAAGAGATTCTGACTCTTGGGCAGGGCTTTTCAAAACATCTGTAGCAAGGACTAGTGTATTCCCCCCTCCCTTCCCATCTGTCACGGAGTCCACTTTTTATAAAATACAATGCAAATGACTAGAAAAAAGATCATGTATTTGAATATTGTGGCAGTGTCAAATTGTTAAAAACATTTCTTTATGCTCAGGCTCACTTTCTGTGTCTCTCTCTTTGAGGGTTGGTAACAGTTTGTAGATGGGCTTACAGTATCTGGGCTCTTCTTTGAGGAGACAGCTCCGAGGTACCTGATGCCATTCAAAGTCGAATTCTAGTTGGTATGTGATCAAGCTGAGAGGCTGTTTGGCTTAATATCTTCTGACAGTTTTAACTCACTTTCCTGTCCCTTTAAAAGGTATTTTGCTGACCTAGCAGATGAGAAGATGCAGGGCACCCACCTGGGCCAGTGCTGGCAATAGAATGAGCAGGGCTCAGTGCAAAATGAAAATACGGGGCTCCTTATTCAGAAGTTATTAAGAATTTCATGACAGCGATGGCAGAGAATTAAGTTTCAGGACCCTTCTGAGGGTAGGGCTCTGTGCAGTTGCAAAGGTTGCATACCTATGATCCTGTCCCTGACTGGGTTCCTTAAATTGCTCCATTGAACTTTAATACCCGAGAGCAAGACGCCGTGTGCCTGCACTGCCAGGTGCTCTAGGAGGCATCCCTGTGAAACTCATTCTGGAGTCTACTGAGGCCCGTGTGGTATCAGTGTTCAAAGATGTTGCACCTGCTGCTGCTGACACAGTTGTCCCTTGACATGTGTGCATATGACCTAAGAAAAACCGTGAACAACAGTCCTTTTCACTCTGCACTCAGGTGAAGCCAGGTGTGTGTTAGGGACGATTGTTAATGTAATTCCAGCTTCTTAGCCCTTTAGAGGGCATTTACTTAAAACTGCCTTTCAGTTTTCTCTGGTTTCTGAATGCCAGGGCAACAAGGGTAAATAAAAATAATCACCTTGGTGGCAAGTGTCAGGATTATTCTTCGGGAACAAACTGTTTTTTTTTTTTTTTTTTCCTTTCTTTATAAAAAAGGTTAAGTGGCCCAATAGAGTGTGAGAAGGAGGCCCTAGGTTCTTTCTGAAGGTTCAGTCTGGAAGGTGAGAACAGAAAAAAAGGAAGGCCTTTTAGGTACCCTGGTGTTTACAATTCAGTCTTAAGTTGTTTTAATAGCTGTAAGGCAGACTTGTTCCATCTTCTAATAAAGGATAAATAAAGTCTGCTACATAAATGTTTTGTGTGACCTTGTTTTTCTTTTCTCTCTCTCTCTTTTTTTTTTTTTGGTAAATCAAATAAAGCGGTTATTTCATTCAAGGTCTATGAGGTGCAAAACAGAAACAGCCCTGCAGGACAGGGCTGCAAAACTTAATGGACAAGAACTTGGGCTCTAGAGCCAAACTGCCTGGGCTTGGATCTTAGCAACAACACTTACCAGCTCTGTTAATCTCGGGAAGTTATTATCTTCTCTGTACTTCAGTTTCCTCTGATAATAGTAATAGTCCCTCTAAAGTTGTTGTGAATATTAAACAAGATATTATCTGTACAGCTCAGAGAACAGTGCCCAGTTTGGTAAGTGTGTTAGCTATTACTATTAATCCATAAGCTACGTTAATTTCATGAGTACCGTAAGACTATAAGTCCACTGGAAAGGCACAGAAATCTCAGGAGGGCATTGGGTCACGGGGGTTTAAATCAGTCTGATCTGAATCTTAAGAGTCCAGGTAACAGCAGTGGCCTTCTTGATGAGGCCATGCGCCCATCTGATGGTCCCGTCTTTGATCCCTACCATTCATTCTGTTGTCCCTGGTCTTCCCTCCTTCATTGCATCATTACTCCTTTTAGCTGTAGAAAATACCCTGTTTGGGTCTCCACAGCTAGGCTACATGACTTAATTTCATTTCCCTACGTAGTTTGTCTCTTTAATGTGTCTTTACAACGTTCCCCTTAGCTGTTTGGCACCGCCTCTCCCTTCCCCAATAACTTGAGTATCTGTTTAAGAGCTCTGACGTTATTCACCTGCTCTCAACACCTTGTCCAGGGAGGCTGGTTCATCATCACTCTCACACTGCACCCCTGCCGAGGAGAGGACATCATCCGTGGCCTATGGTGCTAGACAGTAAGAAACCTGCGTGGAGCTGCCTCAGGGTCCACAGGTTACTAACAATGAAAGGCATATAAACACTTCCCCTCAATAAAGAATTTAAGAGCAGTTGACAGAATCAAAGTTCACTTGTCCCAACATAGGTTTTTAATTATGCTCATGAACCATTTCATGAACTATGCTACCATATCATGGTAGCAATGATAACGATAATAAGCTAATATTTATTGGGCACATATACGCCAGGCTTTGTTCTAAGTATTTTATATGTACTCACTCATTAATTACCATAGGAATCTTGTGAAGTAGGTATTGTTTTTCCATTTTTACAGATGATTGAACTCTTGATCCTTGGTCCCATGTTTGTGGAAGAAAAGTGCTGGATCTCTGTGGTCCCTTTCAACTCAGAGTAAGAATGATCTGGCTAGGGAACGCAGTAACGTTGAAGTCTAAAGCAATGGTCCTTGAACTTTGGTGTGCATCAGAATTACCTGGAGGGCTTGTTTAAAAACAGATTGTCAGGCTCCAGCACCAGAGTTTTTGATTCAGTGGGTCTGAGTAGTGCCTGAGATTCAAGTTCCTAGGTGATGCTGATGCTGTGTTGGGCTGAATAATGTGAGGTTGTGATGTCGTTATTCAGGACTGGCGAGAACTAAGGCAGAATTCTATGGCTATGGGATCACCTCTCATATAAATAAGTAAGCTGCAAGGCCAGTTATATATGTACATATATACATATTTAAATATGTCTCTATCCCACTGGAATGAGAAAAACATCTTTTACTTCTCTTAAAAGCTAGAGAGTACATTTATTTGTGTCATGCCAATCTACTTAAAAAAGAAAAATAACCAACTATTTTTTAGAGCAATTTTAGGTTCACAGCAAAACTGAGTGGAAAGTACAGAATTCCCATAAAACTGCTGCCCCCAACACGTGCATCTTCCCCTACCATCAACGTCCCTCACCAGAGTGGGATATTTGTTACTACTGATGAACCTACGTTGACACATCATTATCACCCACCATCCATAGTTTAATTCGGGTTCACTCTTGGTGTTGTACATTCTATAGGTTTTGATGAATGTATAATGATATGTATCCAAAATCCCACTTTAAAAAAATTATTTTTAGCTATTACTAAGCAAACAAATTTTCACACTTTGCTTTGCTTTTACGGAATCTTCCTCGTAGTTTTCCTCAGAGGTAAAATAATACTCATTTTGCTGAAATGATCCATCTGTTCCTTGACTCCCACTTCCCCACCTCCGCCCTCCCAACCACACACACTCACATACTTCTATTTTTTAGAAAGTTAAGGAAGGGGCAATAAAAATATCGTATTGGCTAATTTAATTTTTTTTTCAGAGTTAGGAATTTCCCAGTAAAAGAAGCTCTGCTTCAGATTTCAATGGCAAATCAGCCGTGGGATTATTGGATTAATGTAAAAAGCTTTCTCAAAAAGAAAAAGAAAATCCACTCATTTTCTTCTGAGTGAATGTGTCTGTGATTTCAGTGACCCCAGCAGTGCAGTATGAAACAGCCAGCACACAAATGGATGGTAACAGCTGTACTGTAACACCAGGGAAGACAGTAATTGTACGTGCAGTGCACAGTTCTGAAAAGCTTGTCTATATGTGATTCCCTTTATTGTAGGTCATAGGGATGTCTTTTCAACAACGCTTCACTTCAATATATTAGCAATATTTAAAAGACACTGTGTTATGGTAGAAAGAACTGTGTAGGTTTTTGATTCCATTGTGTTTGAGTTTGAATCTTGGCTCTAAAACTTGGGCAGGTTCTTCATTCTCTCAGAGACCTTTGAAATGGTGGCGATGGAGGACAAAACCTATCTTCTCAGGTTACTGGGAAGCTTAGCAAAGGGCTATTAAAAATGCCAGTAAGTGAGCACTACATTAAAACAACCATTCAAAATTCCACAAAGAAAATTATTCATAAGTCAATTCAGACATTCATTCATTCATTCATTTTTATTGAGCATTTGTGTAAGTGCTCCATGTGAGGCACCGAAGAGTATCAATGGCTCTTTTTTTTTTTTTTTTTTTGTGATACGCGGGCCTCTCACTGTTGTGGCCTCTCGCGTTGTGGAGCACAGGCTCCGGACGCGCAGGCTCAGCGGCCATGGCTCACGGGCCCAGCCGCTCCGTGGCATGTGGGATCTTCCCGGACCGGGGCACGAACCCGTGTCCCCTGCATCGGCAGGCGGACTCTCAACCACTGCGCCACCAGGGAAGCCTTCAATGGCTCTTTTTTTTTATTATTGTTTCCTTCTCCATAATGATTTCACTAGGCAAGATATCAACATGAACTATTTTATTTATTATTTATTTAATTTTATTTTTTACATCTTTATTGGAGTATCATTGCTTTACAATGGTGTGTTAGTTTCTGCTTTATAACAAAGTGAATCAGTTACACATATACACATGTTCCCATATCTCTTCCCTGTTGCGTCTCCCTTCCTCCCTCCCACCCAGCCATCCCACCCCTCTAGGTGGTCACAAAGCACGGAGCTGATCTCCCTGTGCTATGCGGCTGCTTCCCAGCAGCTATCCATTCTACATTTGGTAGTGTATATATGTCCATGCCACTCTCTCGCTTCGTCACAGCTTACCCTTCCCCCTCCCCATATCCTCAAGTCCATTCTCTAGTAGGTCTGTGTCTTTATTCCTGTCTTACCCCTAGGTTCTTCATGACATTTTTTATTTTTCTTAGATTCCATATATATGTGTTAGCATACGGTATTTGTCTTTCTCTTTCTGACTCACTTCACTCTGTATGATAGACTCTAGGTCCATCCACCTCATTACAAATAGCTCAATTTCGTTTCTTTTTATGGCTGAGTAATATTCCATTGTATATATGTGCCACATCTTCTTTATCCATTCATCCGATGAAGGACACTTAGGTTGTTTCCACCTCCGGGCTATTGTAAATAGAGCTGCAATGAACATTTTCGTACATGACTCTTTTTGAATTATGGTTTTCTCAGGGTATATGCCCAGTAGTGGGATTGCTGGGTCGTATGGTAGTTCTATTTGTAGTTTTTTAAGGAACCTCGATACTGTTATCCATAGTGGCTGTATCAATTTGCATTCCCACCAGCAGTGCAGCAGTGTTCCATTTTCTCCACACCCACTCCAGCATTTATTGTTTCTAGATTTTTTGATGATGCCCATTCTGACTGGTGTGAGATGATATCTCATTGTAGTTTTGATTTGCATTTCTCTAATGATTAATGATGTTGAGCATTCTTTCATGTGTTTGTTGGCAGTCTGTATATCTTCTTTGGAGAAATGTCTATTTAGGTCTTCTGCCCATTTTTGGATTGGGTTGTTAGTTTTTTTGTTATTAAGCTGCATGTGCTGCTTATAAATTTTGGAGATTAATCCTTTGTCAGTTGCTTCATTTGCAAATATTTTCTCCCATTCTGAGGGTTGTCTTTTGGTCTTGTTTATGGTTTGCTTTGCTGTGCAAAAGCCTTGACGTTTCATTAGGTCCCATTTGTTTATTTTTGTTTTTATTTCCATTTCTCTGGAAGGTGGGTCAGAAAGGATCTTGCTGTGATTTATGTCATAGAGTGTTCTGCCTATGTTTTCCTCTAAGAGTTTGATAGTTTCTGGCTTGACATTTAGGTCTTTAATCCATTTTGAGCTTATTTTTGTGTATGGTGTTAGGGAGTGATCTAATCTCATACTTTTACATGTATCTGTCCAGTTTTCCCAGCACCACTTATTGAAGAGGCTGTCCTTTCTCCACTGTACATTCCTGTCTCCTTTATCAAAGATAAGGTGACCATATGTGTGTGGGTTTATCTCTGGGCTTTCTATCCTGTTCCATTGATCTATCTTTCTGTTTTTGTGCAAGTACCATACAACACGAACTATTTTAGATGGCTATAAAAATATAGGTATAGTATAATATTTTATTTACATTTTTTTTAAAAGTTAGAGAAATAAGAACCATCTCTAAATGTTAAAGTGATTTTTATAGGGAAGTGAAATTATGTATGTCCTATGTTTTCTTCTTTATGTTTATTTACATTTTCTAAACACTTTTACAAGTTTAAATGATCTGCAGATAATAAAAAGAACAACAATTTTTATTAAAAATTTTCAAGAGTTTGGCTAATTCTGAGGATCATCATTACAATAATCATTAATTGGTTCCCACTGTGCATTATAAATTGGAGGGCAGAGGGAGGAATAAGAAACAAAACCTGTGCTTAAGTGTCTTTTAACAAAGTTATAAAGGGTGGTTCTTCTTTTATATTTTTAATAGGGTCATATTTTTAATAGGGTTATGTCATGAATCCGTTTTATTATTATTTTTGTTGCTTGCCACATCTAATTTGATCAATGATATCCTGCTATCTTTTCAAATTTCCAAAAGACAAAGGATAGAGCTTAAAGTTTAGAAATAAGGGACTATCAAAATACTGAGAAATAATAACACATAGCTTGCCTAGGAGAAGAAGAAATTCTCTTTAGAAAAAAGATTTTAGAAACCTTCCTCACGCTCCAGAGTTAAATATATGTTTGCTCTCTTTGGGCAAAGACTTTTTAAAACTTAGTTTCATTTCATTTCTTTCTGATTCTGGTCTAACTATACCTCACACTGGCTCTAATTACCCAGGTTAATGTAAACACTGATAGACTTGTCCTTTCTGAGAGTATTTACCATGTCACCGATAAAGTCATTTACCATGTCTGAGTGATTGTGGGAAGATATCCAAAGTAGACCAAAGATGACATTGTGTTAGAGATCTCCTCTATTACCAAATCTGTGACCAATGGAAGGTTGTCCTTTCTAGAAAGTATCTTTGCTGTTTCTGACAAGTTGTCAGATGTCAGTTGCTCTGAGATCACAAACGTAGAAACGACCTGAATTTAACAAAAACATTTTCTTAGGTGTAAACGAATTCAGCAGTCAGATTCACATAATAGTTCAGAATGTCGAGGTGCATCCAGGGATTGGGAAGCCTGGGCAGAGCTGTGGATTCTGAAGAAAAATGTCATAGTTGTGGCATTTAGCCACAGCGGGGATATTCCTACCTACTCACGATATTGGATACCTGAATCGCCTGCTTTGTCAGTGCTGCAAAGGCCTCAGAATTTATCTTTGTAGTTTGAGAACTGAGAAGGCTTGATAACATACTTTTATCATACTTCTTTGCCAGCGTGAAACCAAATTATACTTCAAGGGCTTATACCAGCAAAAATAATATTTCTTTTTCAATGTTAAGTCAGATCATTATCATAGCTGTCAGGCCTGAAGTGAAAAAAAAATTACATAAGGTATTATTACATTTTTTAAGAGGAAAAAAATGTAATGAATACTATTTACTCACCAATTCCCTATCTTTGAAGAAAAATTTTATATAAAAGGTATGATTCTTATCAAATTCAAGTGGTTTTATTATGGATTTGATTCGTCAATTAAAAAAAAGGAAAATATATTCCATGTAATGCATATATGCTTATGATTGGTAAAATGCAGTTTCATGTAAAATGGTCAGCAGATGGTTAGTTAAGTCGTTCATGGTGGACAGATGCGGGTGGTACGGTGAACATCCATGCCCTGGGCTCAGGGATGCAGTTGACAAGGGAGCAGTGATGGTTCTAACACTGGGTGCTGGACAAGCTCAAGGCCTACGTACCTCAATGCAATTTATTCCGCACTTTTGAGGCTTTCTGGGCCAGGCTCCCACTTTATTCGGTGTATAGCACCACGGAGGCAAACCTCTACCCTCAACGGGTCCACAGCACAGTGGAGATAGTCAGATATCAGCCCCCAATAGAGACTACTGTGGGAGCCTTGAGTGGGGGGTCTTAATGTCCCTCAGCTGGTGGCCAGAGGTTTTGTTTTTTTGTTTTTTTTGTTTTTAATAGAGAGGATCCTGAGGCTTAGAGAAGTCATGTAAACAGAAGTGACAATGTTGGGATTTGGAGCCCATGTCCTTTGCCCATACTATGTCAACTCCCTTGGGGGTGGGAAGGTCTTGCTGAGGCATTAGATGGAAGCAGTGGGACAGAGATTGATTGAAAAGATTTATAAGGGATAAGATGGGGTGACCGATTGAATGCTGAGTGTGACTTAAGGAATCAGTTGGGATGACTCTTGGGTGGAACTCTGGCTTGAGCAAGTAGGAAGACAGTGACACCAGTTACCAAGAAGGGGAAACAGTGGGTAAGAAATGGAGCAGGAAACGTAGTGTTGTCAGTTTTAGATCTGTTGTGTTCCTACTGCTTATGAATCTAGCTGATACTTAAAGACTACAAGAGAGGAGTGTGAACAGGCAAATGGGTTTTGGAAGTCTTTGGCACACAGTTGGTGGTTCACACTGTGGTGGTGGTGTGTGAAGATGGCATTTCCCAGGGAGAATGTGTGGGGAATAAAGTGGTTTGGAGCGAGGAACCTGAGAAACACAGGAATGGGAAGAGGAATGGCAGACAAAATTGAGTTAGAGGAGAAATGATCTATAGAAGAGATAGAGAACTAAAAGCACAGTGGTATAGAACTGAGGGACATTGGCTTCAAGAATGGTGATGACTTCCCTGGTGGCGCAGTGGTTGAGAGTCCGCCTGCCGATGCAGGGGACACGGGTTCGTGCCCCGGTCCGGGAGGATCCCACATGCCACGGAGCGGCTGGGCCTGTGAGCCATGGCCACTGAGCCTGCGCGTCCAGAGCCTGTGCTCCACAACGGAAGAGGCCACGACAGTGAGAGGCCCACGTACCAAAAAAAATGGGGAAAGAATGGTGATGATTGGTAATAAAGGCTCATAGTTGCCTGTTGTGTGTCGAGCACTGTTCTAGACCCTCCAAGATTAACTTCTTTTACCCTCACAACAACTCCATGAGGTAGGTACCATTATTGTCCCCAGTTGAGAGCTGTAGCTTGGCCGGGGTCATGTAGTTAGAAGACAGTAGAGCTGGGATTTGAACCCAGGCAGTCTGGTTCTAGAGCCTGTGTATTACGTTGCGTTACACTGAGAGTTTGGCCTATTAAGTTTCCGGAGAAGCTATGAAATATCATGGTCTCTTTATTTTACTTTTAGCTTTTTATACTTACTTTTCCCTTTCCAGGTTAACCTTGAAATTCTTTTAAACCCAATGTCTCCCCTATAAACTGCTGAGGGAATAATTTGTTAGAGTGCGCATTGCCTTGGGCACTGCTCTGCTCTCATGATTCTCCTGGGATAAACTCAAACGAGAGTTCTTAACCTGGTATCTGGTCCCTAATAAATGCTTGTTGAATGAAAACATGAAAGGGCCTCACCCGGACACCTACCTGTGGTGTTTTCAACACATTCCTTTAGCATCCAGACCACCATACCATACCTTACTGTGGTAGCCAGTCTCCAAGATGGTTTTAATGATCCTTGTCTCTTGGTATGCATCTCCTACCCTCGAGTGTGAGCTGGACTTAAGTGTTTTGCTTCTAATAAACAGACTAAGGCAGATGTGAGGTTGTATGATTCGGAGATTAGGCCGTAAAAGGCAGCATAGCATCACTCTCTCTGAGGGAAGCCATGTCATGAACTTGTCCTATGGAGAGGTATATATACAGCAGAGAACAGAAGAAGCCTCCTGCCAGCAGCCACATGAGTGAACTTGGACGTGGATCCTCCAGCCACAGTCAAGTCTTTAGAGGTTGCAGCCCCAAATGACACCTGATTTCTTTTGTGTGTGTGTGGATGGCGCAGTGGGGCAACTGTCTGGGTTTTCCAGGGACTTTCCTAGTTTCAGCACTGAAATTCTTTATCCAGGGAAACTCCTCCATGACAGGCAAACTGGGATGGCTGGTCACCCTGGCTTGACTGCAACTTTCCGAGACCCCCTGAGCCACACCCTGTTAGCTAAGCCACTCTCAGATCCCTGACTTTCCAGTATCCCTGAGATACTAAATGTTTTCTGTGGTAATCTGTCACCAGCAATGGATAAGTAATTCACATACCACATCACATGCACCAAGAAGCCACATTCTGTCCTGACCAAAAGGATATTGGAAAATGCAAAGGATTAGGCTGTCATTTTCTACACCTCTGCTTAGGAGATTTCTCCAGATCCTACTTTCCTATAGGACAGAGAACATTTTGTTTTTCCTGGCACCTTAATTTTTGTTTCAACGGCTGTGGAGAAACGTTAACAGAATGCCTTCTCACTGGAATAGTAGGAATGCCCTACGTGAACATCGATGGAATTACTACCTGTGAACAAGCCAAAGCAGGAAAGAAATGCTGAGGCCAAAGAAAATATCAAGTGCTGATGCCTTTCTTCTTTTACTGCTGCTTCACTGTGGCAGCAGGAGAGCAGCCTGGAATAATGGTTTCGTGTTTGAGTTAGTTTTAGGCATCAATAAGATGTTTTATTTACAACATTTACAAGTGTGTTTATAGTTGAGAAACGGAAAAAAAAATATTACTCAGTTTTTGCTTAACAAGTAGATGAATTCAGGATTCCACAACGTAGTATGAAATTTGACTTCTCAGTACGTGCAGTTTTTTACTGCGAGGTCTAAAACACTGTGGGTTATACATTGTTTTATGTGGAGTTTGGGCTTCTGGGATATAAAATGATTTGGTGATCCTAAACTTTAAAGATATGTCTAAATATTCTGAAGCTATAGCTTTTGTATTAGTGGTACCTATGCACTGTGTTACTGTAAAATATTAATCAGTATCATATAACTGACTTTTCAAGCTCAGACCAAACACATTTTATTTCATCCAAAGTACTATGTGCATGTACTTTTCTATTACTTCGTTTCACCAGAGGGACAAAAGTAAACTCTCTTGTATGAACTTGGTTCCATATGCAATCTTGAGTCTTTAGAAATCGTTATCTGAGAAACTGTTAGGGTACTCTTGTTGGCTGAGGTTTTGGAGAAAGGGCCTGGGAATAAAGGCGCAAGCTTGAGTCTTTCTGGTAGCTGAAGGAACACAGGAGCTTGGAGAGTTCGGGGATTGGGTTTCATGAAAGTACTTTGCACTTGATCTTAGACAACGGCTGAAAAGGATCACGAGGGTACTTTGAATGGAAGATACCGACTGGATGAGAGTAGAATATAAATCTCCAAATGCTAATATTGCAAATTAGAAAATAAACCAGGATAAGTAGAACAACCTAATGAGTTTTATCTTATCAGAATCAAATATTTAAGGTGATTAAATACTTTTCAAACTTAAATGAAAATGAGTGATATTTAACATAAGATTTAACAAAACAAACATTATGCAGGTAAAGAATTAAATGCTTTCTTGTCTATAAATCTGGAAAACTTTCTGATAAAAAATATTCTTCCTCCTTCCAGTATCTTTGGTCCCCATCATTTCCCAAGCAAAGGAAGTTAGATCTGGTCATCTACAGATTCTGCTGCATTTCTTTTGTCACTTTTTAAAGTTAAAGCCTCATTTTCTCAATTTTTCCCTTTCTATCATTTTTACACAGTAGGTAGTAATTATCTTATTTTGTTTTTACCTCTTAAAGCCTCTTGTGTGTTTTTTGTTTTTGTTGTTGTTTTTCAGATAGTTCTTCTGATAGTTCTTCTGTTGTCTAAGCTTCTTTGCTCTTGTCTTAAACAGTATTCATGTCCTATTCCCTTAAACTTGCAGTTTCCACACACTTAATCCCTCCCTGTGAAACCTGCCCACTGTGACCTTCATAGCCTCTGACCTGCAGCACCCAGATGCTTCCTGTGAGACAAAGCACAGGCGCTGAGTTATGAGTTACAGGAAGCACTGTTCCTTTTTTCTAGTTGAGAATGCTAAAATAGTGTAATAATGCACTATGTTCTCTCTTGATTATTGGAAGGGTGGTTCCTATGCTTTTAGATTTTTCTCTTCTTTGGTGACCAACGTCCTAACCATTCACATCAATTGCCACGCCTGTATCAGGGTCTGGATAGAAACTAGACATGCAGGTGATCTTGGTACTGCTTGTTGGTGTCTCCAGTGAAAACTTCATGGAAGGACATGAATCCTGTAGGCAACCTTTGATTGTGTCCTCTATCAGAGGAAACATTACCCATTTTCCACAATGGGCCCTATTTTAAAATGATTTTTAAGTATTAAAATTACATTTTAATATTTTAAAATATTAATTTAATATTTAATTTAAAATATTAAATTAGTATTAAATTAAAATATTTTAATATTTTTAAAATATTAAAAATTCAAAATTATTTTGAAACGTAATTTGATGGCCGCATTTAGATCTGCATGTGTCTGATATTCTGCAAGGCTTTAACACTTCAAGCGAGATCATGAGGCTCAACTGTTAAAAGGAAATGGTGATAAAATCACTTGCCACACTCCACTGCTGAGTCTCCTCTATACTGGAAAGAAGGGACATCACATCTTAGGCTGATACAAGGCTTAAAGCATGGTCAGCAGGGAGCCAACCTGCTCTTTCACACTCATTCAATAAATATTCATGAGAGCCAACACTTGTCAGGCCCAGTGTTAAAGACTAAGGATGAGTATGCAGGAGAGCTCTGCAAGACATTCTGAGGTCTTGGAGGAGAGAGATTCAGCTCCACCTGGAGTGTGGAGGGGTGTTGCTCTCAGAAAAGCTTTAGAAACTTATATGTAGCTCATTCTCAAAGGATAAGTAGAAGCTAGGCAGGGAGGTGGTGTTGGTGGAGGTAAGGGGACAATAAGTGATAGGAATGGAGACAGCCTAAGCAAAGTATGAAGGCAAAAAATTGAATGCTATATGAGAAGTGACAGACATTTCAAGTTTTCTGAAATACGGAGAGTGAGATTGAATGGTAAAAAATTAAAGGTGTTAGGTTGCGTGACAAGAAATGAGGGCATAGAGTTGGGCAAGGGACCGTGTTCCATGTCAAGGACTTCATTCTGAGGAGCTAGGGCTCCGTTAAAAGACAGACATTTTGGACATAACTCTGGGGGTAGAGAAAATAAAACAAATGTAAACGAGGTGATAGAGAGAGGAGATTGCCACAGTGTTTAAGTGGAGACAAGAGCCTTAGTTATAAAGTAGTAGTTGGGGTAATAAAAAGGATAGATTTTAAAAGTACTTTGAGTAAAATCATCGAATTTTGTGATTTCACTGATTACATACGAAAATTAAGGTAGATGCAAAGTCAGGAATGACACCTAGGTTTCTAGTTTAAATATTTGTTTGAACAGCAGTATTATACACTAAACAGAGAATATGGAACAGGAACAAATTTAAGGGAAAATGATTATTTCAGCTCTGGATGTGAAGAGTTTGAAGTTTTGTTGTTTATTCTGGTGGAGTTATCTAGCCTATAGTTCAGCATATGCATCTCAATCTCCACTGGGAGATCTGAACCAAGGATTTGAACTTGGAAACCATTAGTAGGCATGTGGTTGTTAAAACACAGGTGTAGATGAAACCACAGAGGGAGAGAACATAGATGGAGAACAGTGCAATAAAGCTCTGGGCCTGAGCAATACTGGATGTTTGTGCAGAGAAAACAGGCAAAAAGAAGACTCATAGAAACAAGGAAAATCAGGGAAATGTGGTGGCACAGAGACCAAGGGAGTAGAGTTTTAAGAAGCCTGAGACGATAAGAGAATTAAAACCAAGTTGCCTTCCACAAGTAAAGACTGAAAAATACCTCCTGGATGTGGGAGCTTAGAAGTTGCTTGTGACCTTCAGGGGAGCAATGAGAACAATTTCAGTCAAGTCATGGAGCAGATGTTAGATTTCACTGAGTTCTCAAGCAAATGGGAGTGCAGGTTTTGCTTTTGAGAAATTTGGAGAAGGGGTAAAAAACTTGAATGGTATACCCGGAGACAGAATGGGACAAAAGGAGATTTTCAAAAAAATGGTTATGGAAGAGTCTTGTACATGTTTAAAGAATGTTGAAAGAGGAAGAAGCCAGAAACTCACCCAAACCTCTGTGCCTCTGCTATGCTGCCTGACCCTACAGTGCTTCACTAAGAACAGAAATTCAGAAACCAGGACCTTGATAGAGCAGAATCTAGTTGATCCAGTTTTGCCAACCAGAGATACTCACTGATGAAATATGTTGTCTTCCTGGTTAGCACATTGCTTAGGGGTGAGTTGGGCAATTAAATGAATTAGTTGGAGAGGTATGATCTAACTCCTTCATGTCTATAGAATGCTGCTGGGGTTTTAGGAAACAAAAATTACATGGAGATTTAGGAAGGAGAATGGGAAAATGTATTAATCAAAAAAGTAAAAGCAACGTTTATCATGAAAGAATGAATTTTAAAAATTGAATGTCATGTCTAAAATGAAAGTTTTTGCATTAAGTAACCTAACTTTGCCCCTGATTAACATAGATAATTGAGGGTTACTTGCTTCTACTCTTCTTTTCCCCCAATTTTCAAAATGTAAGTTCAACCTTATGACTCCCTCTAGGAGTCTACTTTCTTTCCTTTCTTTTATATAAAAGGGGGTTTATCCTTAAATATATATATATATATATATATATATATATATAGTGATTCTAGTTACATCTAGGTGTCAAGCCTAAGCAACTAGAATGCAAAGGACATTGGGTAATGGGTGACCCATGTTTGGATAGAGCCTTAAAAGGACTTGGGGGAAGAATGAGGCCATTTTCTTCCTTGCGAACAAGGCTAGTCATATGCATCATTTTTTATTATGCTGCCTAGGCAGGCCTTTAGGTTTTTAAGGATATTCTTCCTGTCATATTGCTATGCAGAAGTATCACATTTTACCTGTGATAGATGCATTCCTGGAAACTGGTAAATAATATCTTATTCAAATGAAGTAAAAGAGTTATTTAAAGGAATCCTATAGCAAATCTTTTCTTAAACCCAAGGGGCATTTTTAAGTGGATCTATTGAGGAGGTAGACATTTTTGTGAATCAGGCTTTGTCACATGTGAGGCTGAAAGACATCTGCAGTTGACAAAGCCCCACCATATACAGAAATCAGAGAACTGTAATCAGAGTCACCTCTAAGTTCACTTCAATAGGTCAAGCTGTGATTAGCAGTAATAGGTCCTGGAGATCAGGGCTGAGGTCTCCTGAATCCAAGTGTAATTCCACTGAGCTACTGGAGGATAAAGAAAGCAGGATGCCCCCCAGAATGTTTGTAAGGTGACTGAACTGGGGCCAATAGAGTCCAGAGTATAGATGATCCTCAGCCTGGATGCAGAAAATAAACAGCCGTAGCACAGGACAGTCGGAAGCACAATCACCGAACAGCTCTTGGGCCAAAGGTTAGAGATGATCCCACAACACAAGTGGCTGAGTGGTAAGTAGGGACAGATTTTGCAAACATCAGGAATACCTGAAAAGAGAATTGACATAGTTCTTTGATCTTATGATCTCTAAATGTCACTTTAATATGTATCTTAGTAGAGTTAGTTATCATATACTCTAACAGCTTTATTGCTAAATTTTATGAACACAATTACATTTCATCTGTCTGTGTTATCACCTCTGTATGAACTCCTTTTTTCAGTTTTTCTAGCTGCCCTTCCTTTACTCTTATTCTTAGCATTAGCATTAATACCACCCTCTTCTGTCAGACATCATCTTGACATAACTTCTGTCAGCAGCCTCTCTTTTGGACATTACTTACCTTATTTTTTCTCCTTGACATGAAATATAAAACACTTTGAGAAAAATACCACACATTTTATTCGTACGTTCAGATGCAGACGTTTAGTGATACCCTGTTCTAGGCACGCATTTTGGCTTTTCTGTTTTTAAAGAACAGCGGGTAATATTTTGCCATACCTTAAAATTAATAAAGGGCTTTCACTAGTCTATTCGCTTTTCACAACTGTCCCAAGAGGAAGTGTTATGAGTTTTGTTTTACAGAGTAGAAAACTTATGCTTTAGAAGATCATGCAACTCTGCATGGGTGGACCAAGAAACAGTATGTCAAATGAATATTCTCTTAGGGCACTGGATAGGCTCTTTCCTCAAGTAGACTTAATGAACTTCCATAGTTAGTATGAAATAGCCAGAAGGAGGGTGGGAAAGCGAGTGACTTAAGAAAGAAGAACAAAAAGCAGCATCAGCAGCAGTGTGGCCGCATCTCAGGTCAACAACAGTTCCCTGGGCAAGTGTCTGTTGACTGCAAGAGATTATAGAACCCAGTCCCCAACCATTTCCTGGTTTTTATCTGAAGTTCTTTTTAAAGAGTCCAAGATTGCAAAGAGGAGAATGGATATCCTGTGTCCATTTAGATTGTGCAGGACAAAGATGGTTGGGCTTGACTTGCAGCGTTTGGCAGATTGAGGGCTCCTGACTTAATTAATTATGAGGCTTGCACATGTGCACAAACATTCACATATACAAACACATGTCCACAGATATGCAAATCAAGTTAGTGAAAGTAAAAGTAGAGATGATGTTGGTTAATTTTAGTCCATTTTAAAGTTAACTAATAATTGCGTGTACCTAATCCTCTTCTTCTGAATAATTTATTTAAAAATATATTACTGTTACAATGGAATATATCCAGAGAAATAATCCAGGGAAATTATTGGGCAAATAATGCATATTATGTATTAATTAACCTTAAATGCAACCAAGATAAAAAGAACAGAGTAAAAGGAAACCTAGGATGTACTTCCCTGCCTATGAAGAATTCCAATGGAGAAGCAGGGGGTGTCTGTTTAATTATGAATTGAATTCTCAAGAAATGATTATCTCCTTAAATTCCTTCACCTTGTAACTGTTGATTTGGGCCTCGGCTGAGCGGGTTATGAAATACCTAGCCCAGAAGTAAACAGCACGTGGCAGCTGTGGACTCATTAGTCAACACCGTTGCGTATTTGAGATGTGTTGAGGGGCATGGGAGCTCAGTGACTACATCTCCAGGTGTGAAATCTCTTTACCTGTGATTCTAGTGCTGATCTGGAACATAGTTCGAGCTTCACGTCTAGGCTCCTCTTCTGGGAAACCTCATTATTGTGGTTGCTAATTTTGCTCAGCACCGATCTACCAACCGTGGAGTTCCAAGCAGGATAATACTTTTATCTCCTTAACTTATAAAGGCTGCCATGAGAGTGCCAATGAATTCATGAAATCACAAAGTACCCTTCAAGGGTGAGGAGTTCTGAAAACGAGCAATCAGGTGATAAATACGTCAAGACAGAATAACTTCTCCTAGAGGCATGCACAACAGTAGCAGCCTATATAGAGAAATTTTATTTGGATGAAAGAGTCCAGGCTTTTACTGTAATTCTTTTTTCCTGACTTCAGAAAAGGAAAATCTATATTGAGCTTCTAGTGTTGAGAAATCTTTAAGCCTATAGGAATCATCATTGTTTAATTTGAACACAGGAATTATGTTATGTTTGCCATAAGACTAGATTAGATTTACTCACAGACTTTCAGGAACTCCTAGGAAAGACCACGGCACATCCTTCTGTAGATGAAGCAACTGGAATTCTCATCATTACCAGAGGAAAAATAAAATGGTATACCACTTTGTAAAACTGGCAGTTTCTAACAAAGAGCCACTTACCCCACGACTCATCCATTGCACTTTTAGATATGCATCCCTGAAAAGACCTTCATAAGCGTATTAATGGTGGCTTTGTTCATAATAGCCCCCAAATGGAAACAACCAAAATGTCCATCAGTATAACAGTGGAAAAAACAACTGTGGCATATTTATATATATATATGACGACTACTCAGCAATAAAAAGGAATAACCTACTAATAAATTATTTGAGAAAAAGGATTCTGACATTAAAAGTGAATGTATGATTCTATTTACATAAAATTCAAGAATAGATCAAACTCATTCATGGTGATAGAATTCAGAATAGTGATTATCTGCAGATGCGGGATGTTACTGATTGTGAAGGGACTGAAGAAGCTTTCCAGAGTTGTGAAAATATTCTCTATTTTGATCTGGTTACATTGAAGTATAATGTATGTACAATTTCATCAAACTGTACAACTAAGGTTTATATTATACTGTATGTAAATTATACTTCAATAAAGTACTATAAACATAAATTTAGAAAAACTCATAAGATATTGTAAAGAAAGAAGAGATTACAAGGGAAATTTGTGCTGGATCCTCAGTGAGGACAACCTGAAGATGTTGTAGACGTGGTGAGGAGGCAGTTTAATCTACACTATGGCTCTGGTATTTTGGTTGAGGGAGGAGGGAGCTCGTGCATCGCTACTGGGAGGAGAGGGAGGATGGAAATAAAGATAGTTGAGGGTGGCATAGAGATTCAGATCCCTAGCTTAGAGAGAATGTGAGCACAGCTGTGTTTCCGTACCTTAAGGGTCATATAATTTCAATACATTAGGAGAAGTACCTTTAGCAAGACAGTGTCCTCTAGAAGCAGTAGAAATATTGGTGGACACGGGGGATGCTCACAGGTGTGGTGTTTTTCCAACATAAGCCTGAGAAAAGTTACACTATGTCCAAGTTAGACTTGTTCCAGAATGCATCTTTGGGGGCAGGGATGTTATTTTAAAGGGGACTAAAAATTCTATACGAAAAAGTGAGAGATGAGTCAGAGACGTAAAATGACTGCGACGTCAGCTTTCTTCAAGGCTGGTGAGTCTAGGGCCATTGGGTTACATTCAGGAGGAGATGGTATGTGGGATTTGTATTCATGTGTGTGCTCTTGGACCCCAATGTCAAAGCTCAATGCGTCTGACTGGGTTTGATCATCAGTTTTATTGCTGCAGTCTGTAAGCAGTTAGAAAATGACTTTCAGTTTCCAGACTTTCAAAACAGGGCGAGCTTGCCAGGAATTTTGTAAAATCTTATAGCCAGTCCGGCAGTAGCTGCCGAAAGATTGAATCTCCACAGCAGCAAATGGCTGTGCTCAGTAGGAGCTGATCCCAGGTAGAAGCTGTTTCTTTTGGAAAGGCTTCCTGGTAGACTCTGAGCCACCTCCAATGCTAGGACTGAGAGATTTCCACCCACAGGGTGGCCTCATGGCACCTTGCCAAGATAAAAGCAGAAGCCTTAAAAAAGCCTATTTACTCATCTATAGGAATGGTTTGCAAATAAGAGGTGACGTGTACCCGTGAACTCAATTAGTCTTCCAGAGCAAAGGGGCAGGGGATTTGCCCATATGTGGGTTTTGTGTCTGGACACTCAGGTAATAAAGCTAACCCCAAACATGAAATCTTAGCTCAGCATCAATCAGCAGGAATGAGTGACAATTTCCAGGGTGTTAGATTAAATCTTTTGAATTATTTATTGTATAATAGAAGATATAGGAGTCACGGGGAAGCAGAGTACTATATATTTCAGTTTTATATTTAGAAAAAACACCTCTGATCCACCAAAGCTATGTTTTACTATAAATTTTTTTCTCAGCATAAAAATAAATTTCATCAAAATGATTGAAAACTTGAGAAGCTAGTGTGATGAAGTCGAAAGAGCATGGACTTCGGAGCCAAACAGACCTGGATTTGAGTTTTGTCCTCACCAGTTACTAGTGACTCTCAGTCAGCGTCAGTGTAGGTTAAGTTAGGATGTACTGCGGCCAGATCCCTCCAGTAGCTTATGACAGCCAACTTTTATTGCTTACTTGCATTACATGTTTTATTGGGTTGGCCATGCCTCTGCTCCATGTTTTCTTTATTTCAGAACACCAAATTAAGAAGCAACCCATATCTTCTGGTTGTTGAAGGCATTGTTGGCCTCATGGGAGAGGGAAAAACGAGGGCCCATAGTAGACAATGTGATATTTCTACTCATTGGCTTAAATAAGGCACACGGCCAAGCCTGAGTCAGTGGGGTAGGATTGTATAATAAGCTCATTGGAAGTAGCAGAAAATAGTCTGAATATAATCTACTTCAGTGATCTTAGTGAGGTTACTTCTCTAAATCTCAACCTCCTCAAACTGTAAAACAAGGCTAATGATCCCTGTCTCTGCAACTGTTCTCAGTAAACAGATGTAAATTAAATGCTCTGAACAAATCTAGCTCTTTTTTCCTTCTTCTGTGATATCTGTGGATGAGCACTGATTTGCATTACTGTGAATTTCAGAGTTTCGAAATTATAGTATTTAATGAATCTTCATAAGTCATAATTTCTTAACAACTGCTTTTTGGCCACATCTTACTATGTGCCCTGGCAGTCATTAATTTGAAAGAAATATAGATGTTGTCTTTTTTTTTTTTTTAAGTTTACTAACCTATGGAGGAAACCAATGTTAACAATTTGAACACAAATATAATAGTGTTTCCGTTATGCTTTGTATATGAGGACATGGGAAAGTATAATAGTGTTTCCATTGCTTCATATATGAGAATATGGGAGGGAGAATAGCATTATTAGTCCCATTTTATTGTTAAATAAATTAGTACAATGATTTTTTTAAAATTCATCAATTCATTAGCAACATTTTAAGACTTTTTTCTCTGATTATTAAGCAGTAGTACACAGACATTATAGAAAACTGAAAACACAGAAAAGGATTTAGAAGGAAAATAATCATGCATAATCTCATTCCAAGAATATCCTTGATTAACATTTTTTATACTTCCATAGTCTTTTTTCTTTGTGTGTGTGTGTGTATGTGTGTTGTGTGTGTTTATAACATTGCACAACCAGAATCATAAAGCATAGGGTTTTTTTATACTTGATTTCTTAATAGTATGTCTTACTTTCCTGACCATTAAAACATTGTTTTTCAAGGATGTTTAATGTCCTTCTATCATATATTGTGTCATACATATGATGCTTCTACCATTGGATAGTCCATAAATTACTCAGCTTTCTTCTCTTGATGATTATTTATGTTGTTCTATTGTTTTTTGTTGTTCTGTTTTGCAATCAATGCAGCACGGGATCGAACATCTTTGCATATATATTTTTGTTTGCATTTGGAATTGCTTATTAAGTCTAGGATTCCACAAGAATACTTAGATCAAAGAACGTTTAAAGTACTTGATATGTATTACTACTTTGTTTTCTAAAAATTTTTGACAAATATTTTAAATATTTTCAAATTTTTACCACATGCATAATAGTGGTGGGATGAAGTTGGCAGTAGGGAGGGATGAGGGGTTGGATTGGAAGACGGGTTGTAGACATGAACAAGACCTCAAAGAAGATCTGGCCTAGGGAAGAAAAATAAGGTTATAAACAAATAAAAATGGGCCATTGTGGAAAGAACTGGGTGTGGGTTAAATCTAAGAGCAGCCAAGGTCAAGTTACTAAATGGGAAGAGGAGCATTTTCAAATCCTAGCCCAGAGGAATGATGCAAGGTTTTGTGTTCTGACTGGTTTAGAGGACAGAGAACAGTCTACTCAGTGGGACTGGACATGTGTGGGTCTCCCCCGAGGTCACAGAGTTAGTTAATGTCCTAGGATCTGGGCCTTCTGATCCTGTGGTCAGTGCACTTTGCATCACACCACACTGCCTCTCACGGCAAGGCGTACACACGTACGTTAAAGAGTCAGATTACCACACCGGGCATGCTGTAATTCAGTGACAAAATGCATGACATAGACACGTACTTCCTGAGTCAGTGGTTCTCCACCCTGGGACTCCACGTTGGGTCAGGTAAGTTTCAAAACAGTTACTGAAAATGTGCTCTTTCTTTGTTCCCATGACCTCCTGCACGTTGGTTCACTGTTTTCCACTGACCCCACCTCTGACCCCAGTCATCCATGAGAGGATTCTAGCGGGCTGTTCCATCCTCAGAACTGCTATTCCTCTTGATGTTCTCCTCTCCCTGCTCTCCAGCAAGTGTTTTGCATGTGCCTCCTCATGCATAGTGGAAGGCTCAGCATTTATTAGTCAGTTTTAAAAGATGATTGAGCGTTACCCTGCACCAGCACAGTTCTAGCTCCTGGAGGCACGGCTGCTCTTCACAGGGTGACACCTCAGTGAAGGGGGACAGACAAAAACCAAGAAAGTCACTGGACACAATACCTTCGGAGAATAATACATGTTTTAAAGAAAGTGAGGCAGGAGGATAGTGGTGAGGCTTGGGCCTTATTTAGCTTCATGGACAGGAAGGGCTCTTTTTTTTTTTTTTTTTTTTTTTTTTTTTTTTTGCGGCATGTGGGTCTCTCACTGTTGTGGCCTCTCCCGTTGCGGAGCACAGGCTCAGGACGCACAGGCTCAGCGGCCATGGCTCACGGGCCCAGCTGCTCCGTGGCATGTGGGATCTTCCTGGACCGCGGCACGAACCCGTGTCCCCTGCATCGGCAGGCGGACTCTCAACCACTGCACCATCAGGGAAGCCCGCAAAGTCAGAACTTATTGGATGTTTGGATTATTCCCACTGAACCTAAGGCACATGCTTGAACTCTTCTCAGGGCACCTCACAGACAGACCCTAAATGTATTGTGTGTGTGTGCAGGCCTGTTTATTTACTTGTGTTTGTGGAGAGGAAATATTGTATTTACATGTCACTTCAGCTTTCTCAGAACTCCCTTCCTATGGTCCCAGGAACCTGCATCATGCTGGAATTAACTATTTCCTGACAAACCCAGAGCACATTCTGTCATTCTGACCCTCTTGTCTGTGTGAACAAACTATTTAAGGTAAACATGTCAGCATTGAGATGTCGTTTCCTCAGGACTCAGGCTTTTTGTGTGGCTGATGTGATCACATCTGAATGGAAAGACTTTTAAAAATTAAAATATTGGCTAAACAAATCAAAGAACAATATTTTGAGAAAAATTAAGATTAAAGCTGATTGATTCATAAACTTAAGAACTTGATCAAATATAATGTAGTGATCTATTCAAAAAATCATCACGTAAGAGAGCGGATGTACTAGATACGATATGATATTGAGTTACTTACCCAGTTTTAAAAGTTCTGGAGATGAATTGAAAAAAATCAATGACTGAAGAAATGTGAAGGATGCTTTTATTCTTATTGTGACTTGGATGTTACGTGAAAATTGCACAGTTATGACTAGTTCTCTGAAACTGGCAGAATAAAGAGGTTGTGTCTTTTATATATTATGAAAACCACAGTTCTTGTCAAATGCATAAAACACTCAAATATGTTAGTGAATGTGGTGTTTCGTTTTCCTCCCATGTTTAGTGACAAGCAATATAGACTCTATTTTTTGGATACATATTCCCAAACCAAGATCTCTCTTGGTATGCAGATATATAAGATTTATTTTTAGCATTAAATAATATTGACCAAAAGAAAACTGCCACATCCAAGACTGGAAAGTAGGAAGAAGTAAAAACAAGGGCAATTCTAAAACTACAATTTCAAAAGTCCAACTCAATACCGTAGGGGTAGGCCCAATAATTGATTTTTTTTTTTTTT
This sequence comes from Aethalodelphis obliquidens, assembly GCF_003676395.1. NCBI lineage: Eukaryota > Metazoa > Chordata > Mammalia > Artiodactyla > Delphinidae > Aethalodelphis > Aethalodelphis obliquidens. The sequence continues at coordinate 45,587,555 of NW_020837947.1, forward strand.
TTTTGCGGTACGTGGGCCTCTCACTGTTGTGGCCCCCCTCGTTGCGGAGCACAGGCTCCGGACGCGCAGGCTCAGCGGCCATGGCTCACGGGCCCAGCCGCTCCGCGGCAGGTGGGATCTTCCCGGACCGGGGCACGAACCCGTGTCCCTTGCATCGGCAGGCGGACTCTCAACCACTGCGCCGCCAGGGAAGCCCAAGAATTGATATTTTTGATGAGCTCCCCGTAATGCTGAAGCATAGTCAGGTTTGGGAAGCACTGGCAAAACCCAAGTTCTCTCTGCCTGTAATTAAATGTAACATCTGTCAGACTGCCTCCGTACCAGGTATGGTGCTAAACGGGGTCCCTAGCCTGTGGCAAGAGAGAAGGGAGCGGGTACTTCCCTCTTTCTTCCTTCATATAATGATAGGAATGTCTACAGTATGTGGACATTGGCTGGCTGAAACATCTAGTTTGCCCCGTTGGAACTGTCAGCTGACAGAGTTGGTAGGAAACGTGGAGATTATTTTAGCATAATTTATCATTTCATAGTTGAGGGCACATTTATATAGATACTAACTTACCTGGCAAGGTCACACAGATAGTTCTGGAAAGGTTTGGGAGTAGAACTCAGGTCTCCCGAGACCTCATTCAGTGCTTTTCTCATTGGAAGAAGAAAAAAAAGCTCTTTATACTAAGACTTCAACCTAACTTTCCAACCTCATTTCCTATCACTTTACTCTAGATGTGCTGTTACCTTTCCTCAGACCTCGGGTATTTCCTAATACAGTAGACATCAGTTGTAATGCCAGCCCAGTGCCCCTTCTTCCTTCTTTCTGTAAAAGCCCTTGACTAGTCATTGTGAAAGCACTTACTTCATTCTCTTCTGGTTTGAATGAGTTCACCCCAGTCCCTGACTTGAGAAACAGGGTATCACCCAAACCAGGACGATTGAAGATGGAGTGCTTCATTCCAGGAGCAGAGGGACTCATCCAGGCCAGTGAGAGTTAATCAGGGCACTTTGTCGGAACCACTGGGAGAGAGCCACTCTCTCCACTGTGGTCCTCGTGGGCAGGAGGTGAACTACTGCTGCTGGTGGCCAGATTGACAGCAGCTGGGGACACTCTGACTGAGCATGAAGCCAACACAGGAGAAAAAGTCATGTGGAGAAGTGAGACTGATCCCTGGTGCCTCAGCCAGGGTACCTGGATTCAGTCATGCCATTTCCACATCTACTCCTAGAGTTTTCACTTAGGTAGTCGATAAATCACCTGTTGGCTTTAAGTTGATTTGATTGGGTTTTTGTTTACTTGCAGATGAGAGAGATTCTACAAAATACTGGCTTCTGTCACTTTGCAGCTATGCTGCCATTTCATTGTAATACCGATTCTCTATTTTTCCTTCTGAAAAGCTATTTATTAGAAAAGGCATAAAGAGTTAGCCACGGTTGTCATGTTTATCATTCACACAAACCAATTGCCTGGTTATCAATAGCCCTGCCCTGATAGCCATTGCATTAATCATGAGGAAAAGTGTTTTTTTCATAACTATTTAATCACTGGTCTAGGCCCGTGAAATGTCGTCGAACAAAGATTCTTGCCTTTGTGGAGTTGAACTTCTTTTGCAGGGAGAGATAATTCAAAAAGAAAACATGAAAAGCTAAACATGTAATTTATTCTGTGGGTTAGAAGGTGATAAGCATTATGTTCAAAACACCATCAGCACTAACAAAAAAATCAGTAGGGGTAGTAGAAATGCTGGGGGTGGGAGGATTGCAATTTAAAATAAAACTCATTACGAAAGTTACAACTGAGCAAAGACTTAGTGGTAAAGGAGTTGTTTCAGGCTTTCAGAATAATCAGTGCCAAGGGCAAAAATGGAGTGTACCTGTATTCCAGGAACAGCAAGGAGGCCAGTGTAGCTGCCACAGAGCTAACGATAGAAAAAGAAAGTCAGAAAGATCACAGAGGTTAGATCATAGTCCATCGGTAGCCATCTGTGAGCACTTTGTTTTTTACTCTGTGAAATGGAGAGCAAGGGAAGTTAATTTTAATTTATTTTTAAAATTTTATTTATTTTATTATTCTATTTGCTTCTAGAAGAGGAGTGACGTGGTCTGATCTGCATTTTTTTTTTTTTGCGGTACGCGGGCCTCTCACTGCTTGGTCTCTCCCGTTGCGGAGCACAGGCTCCGGACGTGCAGGCTCAGCGGCCATGGCTCACGGGCACAGCTGCTCCGCGGCATGTGGGATCTTCCCGGACTGGGGCATGAACCCGTGTCCCCTGCATCGGCAGGCGGACTCTCAACCACTGCGCCACCAGGGAAGCCCTGATCTGCATTTTTAAAAAAATGCCTGTGGGTACCATGTTGAGAATAGGTTGGGGGTAAGTGTGGAAGCAGGAGGAGGCTGTGGCAGAAAACATCCACATATGCTCAGCTGCACACTCAGTCTTCTAAACATTCCTTGGTACTGTGAGGCTGGAAGTTTGCAAACTATTTTCCTGGAATCCTTTGCCACCTGGTTTCCACAGAGGATCTGCCACTGGAAAGCATGGTGGCAAAATGAACCTAGGAGGAAGGGGAGCGCCATTTTTCCTGGTGGCACCTCCAGCTGTGGTGGCAGTAGGAACAGTGGGTAACTGAGCACCTAGAGGAGGGAAAGACCATCAACTGAAAAGGAGAGGAATGTAAATGGAGCAAGTTTGGAGCAGGAGTGGTGGGAATAGGAGTTCGAGTTTGGGTATGTGAAGTTTGAGGTGCTGTCCCAGTGGAGTTGTCAGTAAGAGACTGGATAGTCTGGAATTCAGGAAGGTGGTCTAAACTGCAGACAGAAATTTGAAAGTTGGTGGTGTTATCTGAAGCCGTGAGATGAAGAATAAAGAATCCCACCACTTGGATTCTGAGGCTCTCTGACATTCAGAGCTCAAGGAGAAGAAGAGAAAGCAGAAACAGAGATTGAAAAAGAGTGAGTAGTGGTGAAGGATGAAGACCTCAGACCTTGTCAAATCGGCTGATGAATTGAAAAGATGAGGACCGAGAATGGACAGCTGGGTTTAGCAATGTGGGTGATTGGTGACACTGATAAAAGTAGTTTTTATACAGCGTGAGGGTGAAAATCTTGACACTGGTTATTCTTTCACTAATTCATTCAAAAGTATTTATTGAGTATCTGCTTTGAGCCAATCACAGAGAATTTGAGGTGAACAAGAAAGACATTGCCCTGACTTCTCCAAGTTTAGAGTATTCTACTGTGAGGACAGGCTGTGATATCATGCAGGGATCAACTTCAAAACAGACCTTTACTACTTGTGTACGTGCACATAGTCATACACACCCTTGAAGGCTGAAGAAAGCAAGAAAGACACAGGCTAAGGGAAGTTTACTGTGAGCCCATAGGGTGCACTAGAACAAGCCCTGCCTCTATGGGCTAGGACTTGTTGAATATGGTTTATCTTATGAGTGGAAGCATCTGGCATCTTTAAAAAGGGATTATCGGCTCTCTTTTTGTTTTCATTTGGAGAAGTATTTGACCAGGTGCCATGATTTGATTTTAATCTGATTTTATCTCTGTAGTGCTTAGATAGTTTAATTGCTGGTTTGATCAGGCACCTAGAATATGAATTGTTGGAAAAATAACACGTTGCATTCTTGTAGGCGGGATTGTTTCCATTGATTCTCTCTCCTGAATACAAGCGGTTATTCATGACTCTCCAGGGACTAGATCTTGAAAAACAGTATTTTGTTCATCTAAATATTGTTTGATAGAAATCCTGTAAAGCAGTATCTGAAACCCTAATATTTTCTTGGATAAGTTTTGGCATGAGGTCCTATGCAAATTAAAATAATTGAAACTGAAACAAAACTTAAAACTTAAAACACACTGTAACATGTGTTTCATTATAATATGGCTCTTAAATAGTCTCCTGTAATCTTCAATAGCAAAGTAATCACTAGGAGACACTAAAAATGTTAGTATAGCTTGAGAGTTATTTCTTTATAAATAGGAGACCTCTTGTAAATTATGGAGAAATTTTACTCTTGCAAATATAAAGTGCATCAATAGTTTGAGTTTTCTATTTGAATTCTATAAATACTACTAATAACCTAGAAGCGAATGCTCTTGGTACATGACAAAGTCACATGGTGAGAAAGTGTGTATATTTTGTTAATTCAGACAATGAGATTTTTCTGTAAAGAACTTCGCTTAACAAGCATCAGTATGACCCATTTTGAACTCATGGTAGGAGTATTAATGAGTAGCTGAATACTCCCACACTCAGAAATCTGAAACACAAATGATTTGTACCTTAAACATTTACATTTCAAGAAAGGGATTCTCTCACTGGGAATTTTTATTGGAAAATGGGTGCATAGATGAGAAACTATGGCACTATTCTAAAAAAATAGCAGTTAAATATTTTGAAAACTATCTATAATCAAATGATTTATTCCATTCCCTAACATATCTAAAATAAAATATAAGCTCCAGGGCTTTCCTGGTGGCGCAGTGGTTGAGAGTCCGCCTGCCGATGCAGGGGACACGGGTTCGTGCCCTGGTCCGGGAGGATCCCACATGCCACGCAGCGGCTGGGCCTGTGAGCCATGGCCGCTGAGCCTGCGCATCCGGAGCCTGTGCTCCGCAACGGGAGAGGCCACAACAGTGAGAGGCCCGTGTACCGCAAAAAAAAAAAAAAAAAAAAAAAAAAAAAAATATATATATATATATATATATATATATATAAGCCCAAGTGATAATAGCACAAAAATTAAAAATCAGAAAGCCTAATGAAGCTCATGGCCTGGTTTTGGCTCAGAGGACTTTAAATAGCCAAACACAGCCCTATGTGGTCAAAGTGTTTGCCATGTTTTCTTATTTCAGTAATAGAGCCCATGGAATTAGTGGCTAGAATGAAAATGTCTTAGTTTTCTTTTTTTTCTCCTAATTTAAGTTTTTTTTTTCCCCTAATTTATCCCTCCCTGACTCCCCTTTCCCCTTTGGTAACCATAAGTTTGTTTTCTGTGTCTGTGAGTATGTCTGTTTTGTTAATAAGTTCATTTGTATCATCAGTTTTTAAATTCCACATATAAGCAATACCATATGATATTTGTCTTTCTCTATCTGGCTTGCTTCGCTTAGTGTGATAATCTCTAGGTCCATCCATGTTGCTGAAGTAGAAGGGAGAGAAAATCAAGTTCCAGTAGAAAAGTCAACAGAACCAAAAAAAAAAAAAAAAAGAAAAATATAAAAGCAAAGAAGTTTTCTCAAAATGGATGGACCCAGAGAAAACTTTAGTTTTTTTCTTTTTTAGTTCTGTTGATTTTTCTTTTGGGACTGGTTTGATTTTTTTCTCTCTTGTACTCTTGAAATGAAGAGGAAAAGTTGTTTCCAGGAGTATTAGGCATAATTTGAGCTCGTTTCTACCCTTACACGCAACTCCAATCTAGACAGTTTATTAGCTAATGAGACATAACATTGCTTCATTTATCAAGATTAGATTTGTGGGGAAGAATCAGAACTATCCTCCCCTTTTACTCTTTGCATCAACATGATTATTAATTCATGCTTGGCAGTGTGTTCTGCAAGGTCAGAAGTGCTCTCAGGACGCACTGGGAAATGGCTCCACGTTCGCTTCCATGGGTGTTCACTCAGCTGACAGGATGGATGTAAATCAGGATTTGAAGAGGACTTTTCATTATTTAAATGGGAGAGTGTGATTTTCACTGGCTGAGAGTGATTTTCACTGGCTGTGCTTAACTGCTGAGGAAGCATAGCATATTATTTTTGATGATAAACACTGCGAGAGCAGTTTCCACATTTTATTTCTTAGAATGAAAGGTCTCCCACGAATTGAGTTGGGTGGGGATCAGAGGAGACCCAGAGGCTCCTTCCGGCCCCTCACTTTCTAATTACAACCAAAGGAGCTCTCCCTCTTCTCTTTTAAATAGCAGTATGTTACATGTGCAAGTAACACTACAACATGGACTTGCTGATTTAAAAATTAATTTGGGGCTTCCCTGGTGGCGCAGGGGTTGAGAGTCCGCCTGCCGATGCAGGGGACACGGGTTTGTGCCCTGGTCCGGGAAGATCCCACGTGCCGCGGAGCGGCTGGGCCCATGAGCCATGGCCGCTGAGCCTGTGCGTCCGTGCTCCGCAACGGGAGAGGCCACAGCAGCGAGAGGCCCGCGTACCGCAAAAAAAAAAAAAAAAAAAAAATTAATTTGACACTTGGAGAGGAAGGCCTTATGAAGTGAAAAGAGCAGCATGGCGGGGGGGGGGGGGGGGGGTGGGGATCTGAACCCAGGTGTGGTAGAGTCTGCTGATTGTTCCCACAAATCCATTCTTTTTAGGACTAGTGTCCTGAGCCCCCTGGTCTCCTCCCATTTTAAAAGCCTAGTACAAGGCCACCCAAATAGAAGCCATATTTTCCAGCCTCTCTCGAACCAGCCCTAAGTCATATGAATAAGTCCAGAGGAATAAGGCTTTGAGCAGAACTGACCTGTGCACATTCTATGTCAATTCTTTAAAAAAAAAAAAAAGGAAGCCCACTGCCCTCCATTCTCTCTTTTCCCCTCCCATCTTAGAGCCACCTTAGTCTCTAAGATGAAAGCCGTGAGTTGAGGAAGTCAGAGCCACGCCAGAAGACCTTACTGCTCCTTTTGAACTATGACATGAGTGAAAATAAAATTCCATGCAGTCGAGCCCCTATATTTTGAGGGTTTTTTTCTTTTTTTTAGCTAGTAGCTTAGCCTTTACCAAAAGTAATGTAACGAAGGTCATGCAAGAGTTGTGAGGTCAGACTTACTAGAAAGGCTGACTTAAAGAATTTAATCTTCAATGTAATTGAGTTTTATTTCATGAAATAACATGGTATAGAGAAATATCACAGCAATCAGTGCTGTATAGGCCGAAGTGGACAGATTCCGGTCATTACTGTCTGTATTATTTGACACAGCACAACAGTAGGGCAGGATTAAAGGCATAGACACATCTAAACAAACAAACACGGGCCAGAATTAAGAAGTAGAGCCAGTATTTTGACGTGCATGCCTAGCAGTTAGTGTGTACTGAAAGGAAAGCATGGAATGAAGAGAAATTTACGCAAATGGCAACTAGGGGAACTCTCTCGTTATTGACCATTTTGTACTTTTGCTGCATCTTTCCTATAAGAAGCTCCTGAGTCTTTACACAATAATAACAGTTATCTTACTGACACCCTGGGGCTTCATACACTCTACTGCTACACAGGCATCTCCCTGTGGTCTCTTAGCCTATAGGGTTCCTCAATACTTATGCTAAACTCACCCTCGGATGTCCTGCCATTGCCCTACACTGAACACATTAAAACCAGAATTCCTTTTCTTCTTACGGAGATTGCTTCCCCTGTCTATTGTCTGTTTATCAATGTTACAATTTGTTTTTGCCATTTCTCTCAGATTTTTTTTTTTTTTTTACTTTTCTTTCTCCTTCATCTGTCTAGCCAATGTCAACACATCCTCCTTTTCTTCCTTGAAACTGGTTTTTAGATTCACCCATAGGTCTCTGTTCTCACAGCCACCCACTTGTTCTAAGACCAGAACACATCAAACCCTGGATATGGCCCACAGCCTTCTATTGGGTCATAACCAAATTCTGTTTGTTCTCGCCTGTTAAGATGGGAGAAATTGCTCTAAAAATTGCTCTTAGCATTTTACTTCCTTCCTCAACAGCCCGTAACGGTTGGCTCCCATTTGCCTATTGCCTTTAATCCATAGTTGCTTTCTTGCCAGGCCTTCCGTAAAACGACACTAATGAAATGTGTTTTGGGGTAGTAGTTAAGCAGAGGTTTTGGTGTCCTCCTGACCTAGCTTCAAATTCCAGCATCACCACTTAATTACAGGCTCTGTGGTATGGCCATTTAAGCCGCAATTTATTATCTGAAAAGTGATGGTAATGCCCCCTTGATAGGGCTTTTAGAGGCATCTGAAACGGGGTGACATTTGTAAGGTGTGTAGAATAGTACACAACACACGGTGGGTACTCAGTTCATGTACTTACTCTTACCTTCCAGCCAGCGCTCCCTCACTCCTGTCCTCTGTGTTAGATTCCTCACTCTCCTGGGCCGCATCATCTCTCTTCCTTCCTTGGCACTTGCAGTGCCCTTCACCCTTAACTCTCAGGTAAAGTCCTACTTTCCTCACACAGTCTTGTCTGAATTCTCACTGTTTCTCTAATTGCCTGACATGTTGTCATGCATTTTCTTCAGCTACAGCTCAAGTGCACCCCTTGAGGGGCAGGAATCATTCTTAGACTTCTTTTCTACTCTCTCCAGCATCTGGCTAATGTTGGACACATGTCATCTGCTCAACACCTAGCAATGGAGGTATTAAAGTAGATGGATTCACACGTATCATAAAATAACAAACTCTTCTGATGTACCATTTGAGGAAAAATTTTGGAACACATGTCCTCAAGTAGCCTTGATGTTGTATGGCCTCACTTACCCCCTTCTTTGCACTGTTTCCCATGTGACTTGGCTAAACTTGAGAATAGCTCATAATATGGTGAAGCGGTAATGGGAAGGCAATTAGGTGATATGGGACTGAGAGAGGAGGTGGAACCTGAGTGTTGAAGAGAGAAGGGGGCAAAGAGAAAAAGAAAAGATGTGAAATCGAGAGGAAGGAATGAAGGTACGGGAAAGGACAGTAGGCTAGTATATAAGACTACCTCAGCATTATGCTGAATCCTTGATATCAATAGTCTCATCAAATTCTAATCATAAACCTGAAAGACTGGTGTAATCATTGTATTAACAAACCTGTGTTAGGTGAACGATAACACACATATGAAAGATGCATTAAATACAAAAGTTTGCATTATGAATGAGCATGCATTGAGCCATCATTGACCCAGACACGCAATGCTCCCAGGAGCCTTAGAGAAACTCTCAGTCCCCGTCCAAGGCCTGAGCTTCTCTGGGATAACCAGAGCACTGCAGGTCTGTGGGCTAGGTGACTTCTGGGTCCCCTCACCCTGAGGGTATGGGGTTCCAGGTTAGACTGGGAGTGGTTTATCAAAGTCCCCAGCTTCGGTAGACTCTGGGCTCTACCTTCTCACTCTAGTCTCTAAGGCTGCTGAAAGCTCAGCTCAGTTCGGCTGCTATTTTTTTTTTTCTAGATCAGCAGATGACTTCAGAGCAAAAGTAGCTTTGTGTTTGGGCCTTACCTCTCTGGAATCTTGTCTTTCAGATTTTGGTCCAGTAATTCCTCACTATCTTGTTATCTCTTGGATTATTATTATAAATATTTTGTTCGGCTGTTTTGCTTGTTCTTAATAGGAGTGTGGGTGTGAATTACTTACATTGTAATTATTAGAAGAAAGCTTGTCGTTGCATTTTTTAGATGTAGAAATTGAAGTCTAAAGAGAGATATCTGTCCAGTAGAACAAGGACTTGAACCTAATTTGGTCTTATCCTCAATTTCTTGCTCATTCTGCTCTGTCATATAGACTAACAGATGAATTTGGTGAAATTTGGCTATAAGGTTAATGTGTTGGGTAAAAATGAAAGGAATCAGTTTCTTATTTGCCTCTTAGTTATCTGCCTTTACATCACTTTTAGCCTTGGTTCACAACACTCTCTCTTCAATAACATTAGTTACTAAAGAGATGAAAGAAAGAAGATTAATAAAGGCTGCTGGCTGTTGCTGACTCTACGTACTGTGCATTAAAGAAAACTGGATTTTTTTTGTTTTAATCATGCACCCAGGAGGTAAAATGATGGACTCATCTCCAGAGGGTTTAGAGCACTTAACCAATGCCATCTTGTTACTTCTCAGGACAGGACCTTGATGTCTCTGTTTCATAACGAGTGCAATTTACCAGGAGGAAGTAAATAACTTGACTCGAATCTTGATTTTAAAAACTCTTCTTTTTGGATCCCCTCACTGTTAGGCACATGTGTGGGCTGTCTCTCCGCATTGACAGCTTTGTGGTTTATCTAGTGTGGCTTTCAAAAGTAAGACTTTATAAGACTCAAGGCAAAAAATGTTGAAGATGTGAAGCTAAAGGGATGTATTAAAGGGATGGCATTAGGGTAGTGGTTATAGGGTTGGAATGGAATTTTCTCCTGGTCTGATACAAAGTGACTATAGAGCTGGAGGAAACTCACCCATAAAATCAGGCCAACATCACATTGTCTTTTGATAAATGTAGCAAATTGTGATGATGGATTTTCTGCTTCTCTTATGTGGACAATTGCCCCAATTCTATGCTATCAGTTTTCAGTAATAAACAGATTGCAAACTGTGTGTGTACTATGCTTTGAAACTGAAGAATTAGACACTTTAATATTCTTTCTCATAATTATACAAGGGGAATGGACACTCAATCAAAGACTGACAGAGCTCACTCAACTCCAGAGATTCTCACAGTCCTCAAAAGGGTCAATAGGAATATTCTTCTCAAAACTTAAAAATCACACACCCTCTTGTTCAAAGCTTGCCTACGTGCCTGGTATCTACACACCACAAACAATGCACACTGGACTCAGAACTTTATCTCCAACACCCCCCCTCCACCCCTCCTCCACCCCCCTCCACCCCCCTCCACCCCCCTCCACCCCGAACTTTTTTTTTGCGGTACGAGGGCCTCTCACTGCTGTGGCCTCTCCCGTAGCGGAGCACAGGCTCCGGACGCGCAGGCTCAGCAGCCATGGCTCACGGGCCCAGCCGCTCCGCGGCACGTGGGATTTTCCCGGACTGGGGCACGAACCTGCGTCCCCTGCATCGGCAGGCGGACTCTCAACCACTGCGCCACCAGGGAAGCCCCACCCCGAACTTTTGACAGCAAAAGTCCCATACCCAAACCATGAAGAAGCAGGAAGCTCAGACTGCCTTTCTGTCACATCCTGGTAGCTGCAAAGTGAACTTTTTTGTTAGGAAAGCTAGAAGATCACAATGGGGCAACACGTTAACTTCGTCACGCTTACGCAGCAAGAAAAAATGACTGCTGGACTGGTTGAGGTCCCCTCTAACAAAGACGACCGGAGCTAAATATAAGAAAACAACTAGGGCAGCATGAAATACGTGAGCCGAATGTTTGCTACCTCCGAGTCCAACAGAGTCACGCTCTTAAGTATTCATGGCTGTGATGGACTCTGCCTGAGCAAGGCCTTGCGGTGAGATGAGGGTTGAAATAGCAGATTGCGGGGATTCATGCTTGCACTGTCATTTTACCTGAGAATTACTCCGTTTGTTTCTGTTGTCAGGGCTATGAAACATTTCTATTTCTCAGAGATATCTAGGTTGCTACGGGACATTTCATAGTTCAGATAATGGGCACTCGAAGAAGCACACTGAGAGAAAAGATGACTTCATGTCAGACAAGGTTTTGGGAGTGAGCTGAAACCACTGCATGTTTGCATATTAATGAGAGGGAGCAGGTGGACCCTAGCAAATGGAAGCACAGAGGGTGGCTGGTGAGATAGCTTAGGGGTTGTGCAGACCCAAAAGATGTGCTGTTAAGTACAAGCTAATGGGGTGATGCTTTAGATTCTACCAGGTACAAGCGAGCCATAGGAAGCTAAGGGCTAGAAGTACACATTTCCTTTCCTCTTCAAATATAATATTTCAGCTGGCATTATAACCGTAATCAGTGGTGGCTTATTAAATAGAAGTATTGTTAATTTCCGCATAAAGCCGTGTAACAGTAAGAAGTTACTGAGGAATATTTCGATTTTAATGTGGTCCAGTGTCAGAATAGCATCATCAAGTGTACAGGGGTGGGCTTCCCTGGTGGCGCAGTGGTTGAGAGTCCGCCTGCCGATGCAGGGGACACGGGTTCGTGCCCCGGTCCGGGAAGATCCCACCTGCCGCGGAGCGGCTGGGCCCGTGAGCCATGGCCGCTGAGCCTGCACGTCCGGAGCCTGTGCTCCGCAACGGGAGAGGCCACAACAGTGAGAGGCCCGCGTACCGCAAAAAAGAAGAAAAAAAAAAAGAGTACAGGGGTAAAGTCAGCTGTGGAGTCAAGCAGTATGGGTTCAAGTTGGCCTCTCCTAGCCCTGTGACTGTGGGCAAGTTATTCATGTGCCCTTCCTGAGGCTCAGTTTTCTCAGCTGTAAACTGAGGATAATGTAGGTTTCCCCTCATTGTTATAGTATAATGTTCTGTAAGTAATTTAGTGTTGTAAGCAAAAGTGAATAGATGAAAATCTGTGTTAAAAAATAATTTTTGCTCAAATATTTCTAATTTCTGTTTTTTAAGCAGCTGTTTTCTGGCGCATTTGAAATATTCTCTGACTTATACATATCTTGACCTAAGCACATTCTACAAATCTACATGTAATCATACAAAGTGTTTGCCCTGTTCCCACGGGCTGGGTTTTTTCCTCCCTTCTGTTCTATCAAGAAGCCTCAGCTCAGAGCTGGGAGTCCCTACATCCCTATAGGGAGACTCAGTCCCCGGCAAAGAGATGGCCTGTGGCAGGGGACATCCTTCAGCCTTTTCCTGTTGGATTCCTGCAGCACGGGAAGGGTGTGACTCCAAGGGTGTGTGTGGTGTCCAGAGGAGCAGATCAAGCTATAAAGTAGACGTTGGGAATTTTAGTAGCACCATAGGTATTTAACTACTTGCCCATTCTCTGGTATGAAAATGATGTGGATAAATTATAGGGCAGAATTCAAAATACACATAAAGGCTTTAAAGAAATTCGGTGTTTGAGGTGGGAATAAAGTAAAATTCATAATGTAAAATGTAGACGTATTCTACCCTGACATTAAGGTAATGTGAGGAAATTGTAGAGAAAGTCAGTTAGCTCTGTATTCCTAAAATCAGCTGCTGCCACACCCACCATGCAGGACTACTCTTAGCTTTGTTGGGCTTTTCTGAGACTCATCCTAAGGAAGTAAGTGGCTTTGTTTGATTACATTTTCTGATGAAAAAGAGATAAGGTGTTTGCCTTCATTTGTGTTTTTTTGTTTTGTTTTGTTTTTTTTTGCAGTACGCGGGCCTCTCACTGTTGTGGCCTCTCCCGTTGCGGAGCACAGGCTCTGGATGCACAGGCTCAGCGGCCATGGCTCACGGGCCTAGCCGCTCCGCGCCATGTGGGATCTTCCCGGACCAGGGCACAAACCCGCGTCCCCTGCATCGGCAGGCGGACTCTCAACCACCGCGCCACCAGGAAAGCCCCCATTTGTGCTTTTTAAAAGCTAACCTATTCAGCTGAATTGTTATTGGTTACTGTTCTTTATGCTTATTAATCTAGTGGTTATAATATTGTATATTTTGGGGGCTTCCCTGGTGGTGCAGTGGTTAAGAATCCGCTTGCCAATGCAGGGGACACGGGTTCAGGCCCTAGTCTGGGAAGATCCCACATGCCGCGGAGCAACCAAGCCCGTGAGCCACAACTACTGAGCCTGCGCTCCAGAGCCTGTGAGCCACAACTGCTGAACCTGCGTGCCACAACTACTGAAGCTCACATGCCTGGAGCCTGTGCTCCACAAGAGAAACCACTGCAATGAGAAGCCCGTGCACTGCAGTGAAGAGTAGCCCCTGCTCGCTTCAACTAAAGAAAGCCCGCACGCAGCAATGAAGACCCAATGCAGCCAAAAAAAAAAAAAAAAAAAGGAATAAATAAAATAAATAAATTTAAAAAATATATATTAAAAAAATGGCACAACTCTTTAAAAAAATATACTGTATATTTTTTCTCATCCTCTTCCTTCTCCTTTTTTAATAACCAAATAAAGAATTAACATTCTCCTGGCACTTATGGGAAATATAGAATTAGCCATCTAATGCTGTATTAGGCAACTATTGTTGTTTATAATATATTCATGGATTTTAGATAAGTAAATAAGTTAAAGAAGAAAATTTTCCTACTTTTGAAGCTATGCAATTTTAATTCGACTCTATAATCAATTTCTTAAGTTTAAATGTTTTTGAGATGAAGGAAGAAAATAAAAACCGACAAATAAGTAAGCCCCTTTGACTTGACACCTTGGATTGTATTTTAACCACATAAAAGTTTTAGCACGTTGAGCCATTACCTCATTGAGTTATTTTTAAACAACCAGGAATCTTGATTTCTGAATCTGTATTAAAAAAGAAAGAATTGATTTTAATTGCTGGGTATAAATTATCTAAAGCAGGGGTTGGCAAACTATAGCCTATGGGTCAAAATTTGCATGTGGCTTGTTTATGTACAGTTCAAGAATTAAAAATGGCTTTTACCTTTTAAAGTGTTGTAAGAACAACCAAACAAAGGACAATACTCTACAGAGACTACGTGGTCCACAAAGCCTAAAGTATTTATCATTTGGTTTTTTACAGGAAAAGTTTGCTAACCGCTGGTCTAAAGGATTACACAATATATTTTCTTTTAATTCCTTTTAATGTTCTCTCTTCCTATAAATGTCCTCATCCTTTCCGGGACTCACTGCTGTTTGGTTGTCCGAACCGTTCATATGCTCGCTCTTCCTATTAATGTCCTCATCCTTTCTGGGACTCACTGCTGTTTGGTTGTCCGAACCGTTCATGGAGTATGGTTTGAGTTAACAAACACAATGTGTCATTACTCATAAAAAAAAAAAAAGTGCCTTATTCTGCTCCTTTCATGGCTTCTTACGGTAACATTTCGAATCCAATCTCTGACCTTTATGCTTACTGCAATGAACCTACCCTGATCTTGAGTAGAGTCTTGTTCTCTGGCCATAATTAATCCAGAATGTTATTAAGGAATCATTGTCATTAGTGAGTGGTAAAGAAAAGCAGGAACACTAAAGTTTGGAATACTGGTTAGTCCTCAAAATATATACACATACGATGCAAAGAAATTCTTTTTCATAGTGAGGAAGAAGGCCTCAGGAATTAACCAGTTAAGGAAAAAGCCTTTTTGCTTTGAAAAGGGAGGGAAACAAGAGCAATCCGGTGGGTTGGGAAAATGTGTTGCTTTTATCTTCAGTGGAAATGGACATGTGAAAAACACAATCCTCTTCCTGTGGGAAAACAGAAGACCAAGTCTCAATTTCTCTTCCCCCCCATCTCTTTTTTTCCTGTGACCGGTGGTTGTTTACCCCTCAGAGTCCAGAACATGGGCTCCTGTAGACATTCTGGCCCCAGATATCTGACTTTCATTTGTACCATTTCATACAGAATTCTTTCGTTTACTGAAGAAAGGCCAACAGTCCAGTGCAAAGGAAAAGCAGTAACTAAAGAAAATATGATCTAAAGTAAGGTGATTTTGAAACAAATAATGATACTAAAAAAGGCCAGAATAATATTGTAACCTGTTATCAGACCCCCTCAGGTCCATAAAAAGTTTTCTCTTGAGGTCTTCTTAGAATTTTCTTGTTTGTTTTAAAAAAACTGAAAATAAGTTATGTACATATACTCTTAGGTAATAAATTTTATTCAGGAATTGGTTAAGTCCCAGATCATTCCATTTGCAATTCTCCTAACTGCCTAATGATGTTCTCATTTTGTCATTGGTTCTAATGAGGAGACGAAGAAACAAAGGATCAGACTAACAGTTTTTACATAGACAGGCAGAGTTTGGGCAGGTTCTTTAAAAATTCCCTTTGGACTTTGTGGGAATGGTACAACCAACCACGAAGCCATTCCTGGAATATTTACTCTTGTTCAGCTCTGGAGGATTCCTTGTTGTCACATGGACTTGGAGAAATACTTGGTCTTGTTTCCTCGCAAAGGGGCCCCTTCCCATGGTGCCGGCTGCAGCTCTACACTGACCTTTGATGGAAGGCGACACCCACTTCCTGGCTGCCAGCTAACAACTTCCTTAATACTTCTTTTAAGGAAGCAAATTTCAGGGAGTGGATGATCAACCGAACGAAGTCAAGAAGAAAGAGATTGTAACAAAATGAAAAAATAAAGTAATTTTGGTTACTTTAGGAAGAATCCCATAAAGCTACAGATTCTGATCTGTTCCATTGACTACCAGATAAACTTTCAGATATGGATAGTGTTACAGAATGTATGATTAGCAAGATCAACCCCTTACATTCTTTAACACACAGTGCCACATCACAACTGGCAGAGCCCTAGACCTGGAATCAAGAGATCTGGATCTGAGTCACTGAGTAGTTGTTTAAATAATAGTGCGTATGTGAAGATGTGCAAACTTAGTCTGTTCTAAGTTTCAAACTCACCCTTCTTCACCTTCTCTTAAACGTGCACCATATATTCCAGACTCCTTTCCTGGAGGTATTGATGGGAAATTGGAAGTCTGGAAGAGTGGGGGAAAGGGAGAAGCTGCATCACCCATATTTTGTTCCCTAACCACACGTATGAACACACGTGTGTGTGTGCACACAGACACAGCAGACACAGACAGACACACACGCAGAGCTTCTGGCAGCCCCTCCAGCATTACTGGCTTGTGACAGTGTTTAGAATCATGCCTGCAGCATAGAATGTGCTCGATTGTTGTTAGCTATTATTATTATTGGTTTATGCACGAAAATGTTCCAGCATTAGATTAATTTGGAAAGGCTGCAACCTCCCTCTGCCTTTCCTGTGAGGTTTATAATAAAAGTGCTAAAGAGTTCTGCATTAAAAAAAACAGTTCAACTTTAGTTACTCCAGCATTCTGTAAACCTATTTGAACACCAAGATTTTCCCCCTCAAATACACCAAATATTATCTTGTAGAAGTGGGGTTCTGCAGAAGATGTTTTTGAAAATGACAACCCAGTGAGACATCTGTGGAGTTCTGGGACTTAATCCCAGAACTGCCTCTTTACTTTTTATATGACCAGAGTGGGCTTCTAAGCTCTAGTGAACCCCCTCTTGGTTTCTTCACGACACTGTCAGTTCCTGTCAGTTCACAATTTAGGGTGACCCTCGATCACCCATGCCTTTTTATGATCCCCTCCCCATGAATATGACTTGCTTCTAACCAACAGAATATGGCAAAGGTGATGGCTTGTCACTCCCGTGATTATGTTTCCTTATATGAGACCCCGTTTTAGCAGACTGGAGACAGAGAAAGAGACTCTCCCGCTGACCTTGAAGAAGCAGTTGCTATCATGTGAACAGTATTGAGAGAGTCACGTGGCAGAGCACTGTGGGCAGCTTCTAGGACCCAAGGGCCTCAGTGATACAGCAGCCAGAAAGCAAATTCTGCCAACAACCACGTGAGCTTGGAAGAGGATCCTGAGCTCCGGAAAGGAGCATGGCCCATCTGACACCTTCATTGTGAGACCCTAAGCAGCGAACCCAGTTAAACCATACCCAGACTCCTGACCCATGGAAACTGAGATATAATAAATGTATGTCATTTTGAGCTGGTAAATTGTCATTCTGTAATTATAGCAGCAATAGAAAACTAGTCCAGTTGCGTACCAAAACCCATTCCCCCTCCTTTTTCATTATTAACAAAACCTAAATTTCCTTCAGAATGTCAAGCTGCCCAGAAAAATACTTTATTTTCCTGAATCTCTTTGCTGAAAAGGGGACAAAGGGAACATATCTAACCTATGAGTTCTGAGTGGAAGTCTGAAAAGGATTCTTGAAGGCTTGCTTTCCTGATGAAAGGGAAAGATACCCTGGTGCTCTCCTCTTCCCAATTTTCCCCTTTGAATATACACCTATGTAGGGAGCTGTAGCAGCCATATGGGGCCAAGAGACTCATAAAGATGACAGCCTTGACCTTGTTGAACCACTTAATCAACACTAGCTCCTGCCTACTTCCATTTATCTTGTTATGTGGGAAAAATAATCCTATATATTTAAGCTACAGTTTGTTGGGCTTTCTGTTATTGGCAGATGAACACATTCTTTAATGGTTAACATACTATATGATTGTTGTGAAAAGTGAGTAACAAAAACACAGAGAAAGCATTTACTGCAGTGCCTGCCAGGGCTGGCCTTTCTCCCTCACACATGCGTGCACGTGTGTTTGCTCGCTTGCTTCTCTGCTCTTTTACCCTCTTTCAGTGCTCTCTCTTGCCCTTGCCCTATCTCCATTCATTCATTCATTCATTCGTGCAGCAAATATTTACTGAGCACGTGCTAATTCCTGGTGCTGTGCTAGGGCCTGAGGATACAAACATAAATAGGACACACAGGTTTCCATCTTAACATTTCAGTCCTGGCCTCATTAGAATGAGAAGAGTTTAATGATTAATTAGCTGATTACATGTTAGTGTGATTGAGTTCCATTTGCAATCTCAATATATGTCTGAATTAATGATTCTTAACCCAACTTGCCATAAATGCCTTTACTCCCAGATATAGAAATTCCAGGCATTAGCGAGCAAATGATGAGGGTTTTTTGGTGTGGGGTTGGAGGGGGCATGTGAAAGCAGGTGATTGACTGTGGATGAAGAAAGCTATCTCGTTTGTTATAAATAATTTCTGGAGCCTTCCACATGTTTTCTGATAGTGCTTTCTTACCTTCCACCTACCTGGCCACAGGTCATTCTCTGTCCTGTCTGGTAGGTGTACTCCAACTCTGACCCTTTCTACCTCTCTTTTGGCCTCAAAATTCTGAGAAACATACCATCTGATTTCAAGTAGATTTTATTTTCTTTACTGTATAACACCACTGTTGTACTGTGAACATCTGTTCTGGGAACACCATTCTAATGGTCTCTATGTCATTTCTACCTTTGGTAATAATGACTCAAACCAGTAGTGTAACAATAGAATTCATTCTCTTTGTTAAGAAGATATTTCTGTGCCCTTAACTAATTATTCACTACTTATTTCATTTTTATGTACTTTACTGCTCTTTATATGTTGATTTGACCTATCTCAGACTGCAAGCCAATTGAGGGAAAGTCTGATACAGTTCTATCACGTTATATTCTGGAAATCAATGAATGGTGATAATGGTGGTGATGGACTTTCTCTGAAGCTCTTGGGAGCTAGGCCTGTGATCATTTAGGTCTGACTAAAATATGCCTAATTCTTCTTTCAAGTACCAGCTACAGGATGAAGCAGAAGTAGACCCAAAAGGACATAAAATGTGTTGAAGACTATTTGTAGTTTGTGAACTTAAGCTAATTAACATTTGAATGGCCCAACCGTGATCATCCTGAGGACAAATAAGCAAGAGAGACTGAGGCACACCATCTGGCTACCATGAGACCATTTGTTACCATGGTTAGAAGGCTGCACAGGAGTTCTGGTGTTCTATTTGCCTGTTAGTGGAATCACTACCAACAACTCTTTTTCCCCTGAGTTCAGAATCTATTGAGAAAGATACACACCCACAGGAGTCAGGCAATTGGAGAGCAAAAGGTCACCCTTATCACCCAGACTGCTGCTGGGGGGACCTCATGCTTTGTCTGTCAGTGAGGTGGACTTGCTAATAACCTCAGAGTCTCCGTCAGCTCTGGCCAACTGCAGCCCCTGCCTCCTGGGGCTCACCTGAGCTATGCTCACATAGCAGAGCAGGGCAGGCAGGCAGATTTTGAAGGAAGAGCACACTCAGTCCCTTCTCTCAAACTCACCAACAGAACACTCACCTCTCTTCCCAAGGCAGGAGGCTGAACAGGGCCGGGACTAGGGTGAGGCAAGTGAGGCAGTGTAGTCTTTATGTAAAATTTTGATATTTTGTTCATCTTAGATTTTTTGCTTGTATTTTGATTTTTAAAAATATTGTATTAAAATATTATTTTTCTCGATTATTGAGTTTTTGGATGCATCCTTAAATTTCTTAATGGAGGCGAGCACCTCAGTACCCTCATCTGCATCCCAGTCCTGCAAGAAGATAAAAGGGTAAATGGATGGAGACCCTTCCGGATAGAAATGTCAGGAGCAGGGGATATATTCCTACCCTGCTGGATGGATGTTCAGGAGCTTAATCAACCATACCCTACTGTAATTGTACTAAGATACTCAGGTAGTCGAGGAAACTTTTCTTTCTTTAGTCAGTATGTTGGATCTCTGTTATAAAAGGAAAAACAAAAAGCAAGACAGGTGTCAGTGTTACTAGAAGGTGATTATAATATTCAGTGAGGCTACCAAATAAGGATGGTTCTAATGGGCTCAGAACCAAGTCGTTCTTTGAAACAAATACTTGCTATGCCTTGCTTTTTTCTTAATTAAGATTCAGAAAATATTTGAGTATGTATACAAACATTATGAAAAACACAGATTTGGATTTGTGGAATTTAATGCATGAATGTGTCCAACTAAGTCTTCAGGCTATGACCATCGGAGGAACGGCCTGTTCTGTGACGAGTGTGTGCCTGCCTTTGGAATTCACAACACATCCCAGGAAAATCATATCCTAACTAGTTTGGTTGTTTATGCCAAAGAGGGCATTTCTGCACCTCGGTTTTCAACTCTAGTTTGTTTACATTGAAGCAAAACATTCTTACACAGGAAGACTAGACACTCTTTCTCAATGGAGGGAGGCTTCTCTTTTCAGGGTCAGGAACTGTATGTCTGCAAAGTTAATTATCACAAGACTGTAAACCAGTCCTTCAGTCTCCAAGTCTGTGTCTCTGACCTTTGCCAAGGGCATAGTGCCACCAGACATACCACAAGATATGCGAAGGACGGAGTCTAACTTGAATAGCCTTGTTAACTTGTTTTCTGATGCTGATATGAAGAGTCTCATCATAAATCACGTTGGTGCATTTGAGAGAGAGCTCAGTTCAAAAGGTGGAATCGTCTAGTATCAAAAATCTTATCTAATTAACTGTGACATCTTTAATTCTTTCAGCGGGACCTGTAAAGGAAAGCCTTTCACATTTAGGCAAGATCTAAGCAAGGGATTGGATGAAGTTCATTAGTTTTGTAGTCTTGTGAGCTTTGACAAATCAAAAACATTATTTCTGATCTATAGTTTACCTTTAAGCAAGATCTAATATCATGGTTATTGGACAGGTTCAGTCAATTACAAAAGCATGGGGCTTCCCTGGTGGCGCAGTGGTTGAGAGTCCGCCTGCCGATGCGGGGGACGTGGGTTCGTGCCCCGGTCTGGGAAGATCCCACATGCCGTGGAGCGGCTGGG
The DNA here is from genome assembly GCF_003676395.1 of Aethalodelphis obliquidens. NCBI lineage: Eukaryota > Metazoa > Chordata > Mammalia > Artiodactyla > Delphinidae > Aethalodelphis > Aethalodelphis obliquidens. Next base: position 45,608,492 of record NW_020837947.1, read on the forward strand.
CCCGTGAGCCATGGCCACTGAGCCTGTGTGTCTGGAGCCTGTGCTCCACAACGGGAGAGGCCACAACAGTGAGAGGCTCGCGTACCGCAAAATATATATATATATATATGTATCATCAAAATTTATATCACCTGTTTCTTTATACGTCGTTAAATGGTGATACCAGAAAATTAAAACTTACATATGTGGCCCACATTCTATTTCTGTTGGACAGTGCCAGTCTTGATGTTTTGGAAGTAAACATCATGAAGAGAGACACATATAGTTTGTGCATTTATACTTCCTTTGAAGCACTCCAGAAGCAGCACTAATTTACATAAAACCCCTGTGAGGAGGATAGGAAATGCCTTTTACTAACATTTCAAGGAAAATAACTTCAAAGAATATTGTTGTCATGACTATGATTCATAAATCAGAGAAAACTTTGGGTTCATGCTTCAGAGAGCAAAGCATTCAGGGACAGCTGTTTCATTTATTACTAACTCTTCCTTAGTCCAGTTTGAAACCAAAAATCTTGGGGGAGGGGTGAAGAGTGCTGTGGATTTGGGGAGTTAGGTGTAGGTAGTAACTTTTACAATATACTTAGTAGAGAGTAGGTTCTTAACAAATGTTTGTTCAATCAAGGAAAAAGGACTTGTGAATTTAGGTTAAAGCCTCCTGTTGCCAAAATACAATTGGCTGTACTGAGGGTCGTGGAGCAATATGACAATTCAAAAACTCATTGCAGTGACAGTGGTTCCCATTCCACCATGGCATGGCTACGCTAGGTCCAGTGGCAGCCACAGCATATGTCAGATATGAGGAGTCCCGGAATTAGTACAAGGGTGTAGAGTTCTGAGAGACTAGAAGAAGTGAGAAGTCGGAGGTCCGAAGGCATCAAGAAAGGATTAAAAATGCATTCTGTGACAAGGATTCAAAAGGGTTGGGAAGTGAGGATTCAAGATGAGCTCCAGGTTAGTGGAAGAGCCACTCCCAGAGGTCAGCTTAGGTACAACATCTTGAACCTGACAGAAGAGTCGGTCGTGGTGCCATGAGTTAATTCCTGGGAAGCAAAGTTTGACTCAGCCAGGAGCCTCTGGTCCACTTTTTGCCTGAGCAGTAACAGGTTCCAGGTCATGTGCAGGTTTGAATGTCCCAGTGGCAATAGGAGCTGACATCAATCGATTGCAGATGGGATGAGATAGTAGCTGAACTTAGGTTCTGACAGACTCTCTACTGGTTTGGAGTTTTGCCATCCAAAATGTGAGCCAAGCTGCTTTAATTACTCAGCTGTGGTTCTGGATTGGAGGGAAAGGACCAGAAGTGACGGGCTTTGATAGTCTCATGTCTTTTCTCACCACTGGTTGAAAGAGCAAAATTCTTTTCAGCATTACCACAGGTACTAGACACAGGCTACTAGGTGACCTAGATGTGTAGTTAAACACTCCTTTTTTCTTTATGCTCTTGGCAGAACAGAAACAAAAGAAAATGTTTGGCTTATTTTATCATATGTAAGGACTATCTGCTTTTACTATAACGATCTATCAGATAGGCTTAATTGAAATAATCTTGCCTCAGAATAACTGTAGGATAACAAACTTGAAAGCTACTCTATTTAACTTTGATTCTGTAATATATAGATAATGTCCAGCAGAGTCATACCTTCATGGACCTGAACCTGTGACCTTAATTTGGGTTGAAATAATGGCTTTGGTGCCTTATTGTTTTTTTTTCTTCCAGTTTTATTGAGATACAGTTGACATACAGCACTGTATAAGTTTAAGGTGTACAGTATAATCATTTCATTTATATACGCAATGATTACCACAGTAATTTCAGTGAACATCTGTTATCTCATATAGATATAAAATTAAAGAAATAGAAAAAAATTTTTATCTTGTGATGAGAACTCTTAGGATTTCCCCTCTCAATAAGTTTCATATATAACATACTGCAGCATTAATTATATTTATCGTGTTGTACATTGTATCCCTAGTACTTGTTTACCTTCTAACCGGAAGCTTGTACCTTTCGGGTGCCTTTACCGATTTTGACTAAATGGCAAAAGTAGCAGTTTAGGCGGCAGGAGCTTAAGAGATGTGATCACCCTGTTGCTCTGTGGGAACACATGGGGTCTTTATGCGATTCTTATTGATTTGAAATCAAATTGGTGACCCATATTAGTCTAACAGCTGCTCTGGGACCATCGTTAATGATTTAGTGATAGAGTTCAAATTATAAGTGCAAATTTTTGTTTCCTCCAAGAATCTGAATTATACCTTCTTCCTAAATAACTTCCATGCAAACTTGGTCTCTCTTAAAAAGATGGGCTCATCTCTACTCCATTACTAGAAATGTGACAAATTATAAAAAAGATACAGCTCTCAGATTTGACAACACCTTTCCTCAATACTGAATGTACATTGAAAATGGACATCTTCAAATTCTTGGTTATGGAACATCTGAACAAGCACAAATACTTCTACAACCCATAATTGCCAGTTTGAACCATAAAAAAAAAAAAAGCAAAAAAAACATGGCTTTTGTGGATTAAAGACTAGATTTCAAGCACCACCCCAACCTCTAATACAAAATCCAGTAGTCTTATACATGCAACATAAATCCACATACACTATAATTATTGTGGTCAATTATGCTAAACCAAGCACATAGTTTTTCCTCAAACATTTTCGTAAGCAAAGAAAAAATTGCCTCCATGACTCATTTTTAGAGATGGGCTAACAAGTTCGGATCATGTGAGAGCTAACTAACTTTTTTTTTTTTTTGCCTCCACATTTAAGATGTGTTCACGTTCAGGGGAACCTAACTAAACTAACTTTCTGTTACCTTGATTGGGACCAGATGAAAAGAGACTAAAAAATAGGTCAGAGCTTTTAAATCCTGAGGATATCTTTATAATAAGCAGCTACTAAGTAGTTTATGACCAGATGCCGTCTAACGTAACACAATTTTTTAAAGACAGCTTTGTGGGAATATAAGTTACATACCATGACACTCACCCATTGTAAGTATACAATTCAAATATTTTTAGTAAATTTATACAGAAGTGTAACCATTACCATATTTCAGTTTTAGAACATTTTCATTACCCGTAAAATTTCCCTTGTGTCCATTGACAGTTCACCCTGCTTCCACCCACAGCTATAGGCAACCACTGACTTGCGTTTTCTCTCTATAAATTTGCTTTTCCTAGATATTTCTCATCAGTGAATTGTATAATAATTATGCCTCTTGTGTCTGACTGCTTTTTTGGGGACTCATCTATGTTGTAGCATGTATCAGTTGTGAGATCCTTTGTTGAATAATACTCTGTTTTATGGATACACCGCATTCAAAATATCCATTTACTAGTTGATGGAACCTTAAATTTTGTCCAGGTTTTGGCCATTCTGAATAATGCTGCTATGAACATTCATTTACATATCATTGAATGGACATATGTTTTCTTTTCTCTCCCATAAATTCCTAAGAACTGACTTACTTTGCTGTATAGTAAGTTTATGTTTAAATTTTTAAGAAACTATCAAACATTTTCTGAAGTAGATGTGACATTTTACATTCCCATCAACAATATATGAGGGTTCCAATTTCTCCAACACTTGATATTGTCTGTCTTTTTGATTATAGATTCTAGTAGATGTAGAGTGGCATCTCATGGTGGTTTAAATTTGCATTTTCCAAAAGACAAATAATGTTTAACATCTTTTCATGTGCTTAATCAACCATCTGTATATCTTCTTCGGTGACATGACTTAAAATCTTTGGCCCATTTGTAAGTTGAAGTGTTTGTCTTTTTATTATTGAGTTGTAAGTGTTCTTTATATATGCTGGGTACAAGTCCTTTATTAGACAAATTTTCTTCTGGTCTGTGGCTTGCCTCTTTATTTTCAAAACTGAAGTACAAATATTTTAAATTTGATGAGGTGAAAATGTTTTAAATTTTAATAAAATCCAATTTATCAGTTTATCAACTTAAAATTATTCATAGGCTCTCTTAAAATTATTCTTTGTATTTCTAGTGCCTAGTATAACAACAGGTTCATTCTAATTATGTAATAAATATTGTTTCAGTATATCCTGTGTTTCAAAAAGTTATCAAGAGCCCAACTTTTAAGAAAGCTGTTCTACATGGTGTATTACGGACAATCAGAGGTAAGCATTTTTAAAATCTATGTGTTCAGAGAAATAAGATTATCAGATGGATTCTGAATTTAGCAACAAACCATTTATTCAGTTTATATTCTGGAAAGACACTGAACTATATGCTTTACGTGCATTTTCTGTCATACTCAAAACATGCCTCTGCAAGAGAGGTAACTGTTAATATCTCTGTTTTATAGGAAAGAAAACTCAGACTGATACTAAGTGAGTTTGACTGAGGCCACATAGCCATTTGCAGTGGGAAAGAGAACAGGTCATTTCTAAACTTAACATGAAAAGAAGTTATAGCTTCAAGGAACACAATTAATTCAGTGAGCACATCCGTATTCTAGGAGCTATGGATACAGGAGGGAAAGAAGAGACAAAATATTCTGTTGTCGTAGAATTTATATTCTACATACTTATATCACCTGCACTAACACAACAGATGCTACTCTAACCAACATTTAAAAAACATTTAGCATTCAACTCACCTGAGACAATGAAGACAGGAAAAGATAAAAATGTTGAGTCATATAGGCATGGGAATGCTTCTTTTACCCTTCATTTTTTTCTAAGTGGTAGCTGGGAAACAGCAACAGGTTTTCATGTACACGTGGCTTTGCAGGCAACATAAACTGGACCTGGAGTGACCAACTGTTGGCCATGATATTTGTCAGAGTGTCTAAGCAGTACCTATGTGTGCCATGACATGCTTAGGGGAGAGTCGAGAGGAAGGAAAATTGAGAAGAGGCAAGAAGCGGGTAGGAAAATAGAAAATGCAGTGGGGAAGAGAGAGAACAAGGATAGTCATTGGCAAAAGCACCATATAAGGATCCTCCTACTGCATGTCGAGGGTAGGGACCTGCCCATACTGATCAATATTGTATGACTTAGCACCAAACAAAATGCTTATCACTTAGTTGGTGTTCACTAAGTGTGTTAGAAATATGACTTACTGAAAGAAGGCTACCCATTAATTCAAAAAACATGTGTTGATTGAGCTGATATCCTAGCCACAGTGTGAGGTCTTGGCCTCTGTCCTCAAGAGATACATAGAATATTTGGGGAGAGAAACATAATCAAATTATTAAAAGGAAAGCATGTTATGTATTGTAACAGATAGATGAACAAAGTGCTCTGAAATGGTAGAAGAAGCTACTTGCTCTGTCTCAGGGATTGGGGAAGGCTTCATGGAGAGCATGGCATTTGAGCTAGGAAGGCTATTGAAGGCATGGTGTGGAGAGAGTCGTTTGAGAAAGGATGAGAATGGCACAGTACCTAGAGGCACAACACACAGACAGAAGACATTGGGCACACATGTGGGGCTTGCAGGCCAGGCTAGAAGTTTGTATTACAGCCTGGGGCACATGAGAGGCAATAGGAGCCCCCACGAATTCACCCTCTGCTTCGCCATCAGAGAAATCTTCTTAAAAATATAAGTTTTATGATGTTAATACCCCTTTTAAGCCACAAAGCCACTCAGTCATCACATAGTATTATGAAATATGGGTTTCCATAGATAGACACCAACATGAAGGTCCTATTGTGGAAGCGCTAGTCCACACAGGGCATTGAACTTCTATGGTGGCCTCAGCCCCACCTCCTGGTATCCATACCCTAGTGTAGTCCCCTCGTACACTGTATTGGGATAGGTCTGTGTGACCAGTGGAACACAGAGGAAGTGATAGTATGTCACTTCCAAGGCTAGTTTGTAAAATACATTGTGGTATCTGTCTTGCTCTCTCTCTTGGATGGTTTGCTCTGGGAGAACCCAGTCACATTTTGTAAGGATACTCAGGTAGCCTATGGATTTCCCTATGTGGCAAGGAATCTTAGTTGCCAGCAGCCAGGTGAGTGAGCCATCCTGGAGGCAGACTGTCCAACCCCAGTCAAGTCTTTGGATGGCTGCAGCCCCAGTTGGCATCTTGACTGCAACTTCATGAGAGAGTCTGAGTCAGAGCCACCAATTCCCAGACCCACAGAAATTTTGAGATGATAAATGTTTGTTGTTTTAAGCCATTAAATTTTACGATAATTTTATGTAGCAATTGATAAATTAATGCAGTCATTGATCATACAAAGTCAGAGTTAGAAGGAACACTAGAGATTAAGTAGAGCAGGCACTGATAATTGGCTTCAACATTTCCCTGAAACTTGAAGAGATTTGTGGAGTCCTTCTCCACTTGTACTGAACATGCTGAAACCTCTTTACTATCCCTGATTTCAAGAGAGGCAGGGCTTGGTCCAAGCTTGCATGTCTTAATTAATGATAAGAACTCCATTTTCTGACTATAAGCCAGGCTCATACCACTATATTGTGTTACTATCCATGAAAATTACTTACGTTAACCTCTTTAGTTTATATGGGATACACCCATTTGCTAAAGATCAGTCATTGAGCTTGTTAAGAATTACTCATCTAGGAAGAATACATTATATTGCTTAAGAAAGTGGAAGATAGTTTGAATGTTAATTGTGGTAGCTGAATAATGGCCCCCAAAGATATCCAGGTCCTAATACCTGGAATCTATGAAAGTTACCTTATATGGCAAAAGAGATTTTGCAGATGGAATTAAGTTAGGGATCTTAAATTGGCGAGATTATCCTGGATTATCCAGGTAGAACCTAAATGTAATCACAAGTATTCTCATAAGAGGGAATCAGAAAGCAATTTGATAAAGAAGAGGAGAAGGCAAAGTGATGTGAAACAGGGAGAGAAAAGATAATGTGATTCAGGGCCATGAGCCAGGGAATGAGGATAGCATCAATTCTGAAATAGATAAAGAAAGATTTTCCCCTAGAACTTCCAAAAGGAACCAGCCTTGCTGACCCTTTGATATTAACCCACTGAGACTGATTTTACAATTCTGACCTCCAGAACTGGACAAGAATAAATTCGTGTTATTTTAAGCTACCAAGTTTGTTATAACTTGTTGCAACTGCCATAAGAAACTAATACACTAATCTTACCTTCAGCATGTCCTAGTTCTGCTAGTTTGTGCAAGACAATTTTTCTAAGACTCTGTCTTCTCATCTATAAAATGGGAACAATAAAGTGTCTATTTCAAGGGGCTGTTAGATTGAATAAGATCATTCATACAAAGTGCTCAGCAGAGGACCTGGCACCTGGAAAGTTCTTTGTAAACTTGGCTATTGATTTGGTCTAGACAGGAAAACTGCAACATTTAAAAAAAAATTGTTTTTTAAATTTTATTGAAGTATAGTTGATTTACAATGTTGTGTTAATTTCTGCTGGACAGCAAAGTACCTCAGTTTTATATATATATATATACATACATATATGTATATATATATATATATTCCTTTTCATGTTCTTTTCCATTATGGTTTGTCACAGGATATTGAATATATTATAGTTCCCTGTGCTATACAGTAAAACCCTGCTGTTTATCCATCCTATATATAATAGTTTGCCTCTGCTAATCCCAAAATCCCAATCCTTCCCTCCCCTCCTTCACTCCTTGGCAACCACAAGTCTGTTCTCTATATCTGTGAGTCTGTTTCTGTTTCATAGATAATTTCATTTGTGTCCAATTTTAGAGTAAGTGATATCACATGGTGTTTGTTTTTCTCTGTCTGGCTTACTTTACTTAGTATGATAATCTCTAGGTCCATCCATGTTGTTGCAAATGGCATTATTTCATTCTTTTTTATGGCTGAGTAATAGTCCACTGTACCTATGTATCACATCTTCTTTATCCATTCATCCGTTGATGGACATTTAGGTGGTTTCCATGTCTTGGCTATTGTAAATAGTGCTGCTATGAACATAGGGGTGCATGTATCTTTTCGAGTTATAAAAACTGCTACATTTTTCGTCTCCCTTTGAAAACTCAAGTAGAGTCCTAAGTAGTCTTGGAATATAGAAACGGTTGAATATTTGTTAACTATTCTGTTGTTACCATTCTATCAGGAACCCTAAAGTCCATTTGCTTCATCCTCTCTGATTGTCCTTTCTTAAGGGTGTTGATAGCAAGATGGGGAAAAGGCAAATAGACTGGAAAATAAACATGAATGAGAGATCTAACAAGGATTTTGAAAGGATTTCTTTGCTTATTATCTGCTTTCAGAGAGCGGCACACAAAACAGGTGAAAAGTTATCCTATTTATAAAGATCTCCAGAGAGGGAGTGTCTGCAAGGTTTCTTAGTAATTTCCCTTGGTACACATGAAGACTGTTCTTTATTTTCAAAGACTGCACTGAAGGCTGTGCATTCTTCTCTATAAAAATAAAAAAGGAATGTTTTTGTTTTTGAAAGCTGCTTGATATACAAGACTATTGATGCCTAGAATAGTCTACTATAAAAGCAGCCATGCATTAGTTACCCGGCCACGTGTCTAGTGAAGCTTCAGGACCACTGAAGGTGTGGAGCAGCCTAACTGTGTAAACCTTTTCTTTTCCTTATTCTGGAATAAATTTCAAAAATTCATTATTAAAAAAACTTACAGTCATCATATTTACTTATATTATTCATCCCTACAACTCAGTTTTCTTTAGGTGCTTATATCTCAAATTTCAACTGATTCAGCCTTTCTATTCTTTCATTTCAATGTACTTATCACATTTGCATAGATTAAGTGCTCTCTAGTTTCTCTCTGAGCCCTGGTGGACAGGAATAAGATCTACATCATTCTCTTGGTGGAACTTGTTGTGGGTTTTACAGATGACACTGTAAAATGAAGTCAAAGGAACAATTTTTTTTTTTTTTTTTTTTTTTTTTTTTTTTTTTTTTG
>NW_020837947.1:45617488-45622488 GCF_003676395.1 Aethalodelphis obliquidens
GCATCGGCAGGCGGACTCTCAACCACTGCGCCACCAGGGAAGCCCCAAAGGAACATTTTAAAAATAGGGTCTGATCCTGTTAGACCTTCATTGGATGTCTGTCCATTTACACAGTAAAGAACTGAGGGATAACTTGTATCATCAGGACAAACAACTGACATAGTCGAGGCCAGTGATTTTCTGAAGCCCCGCAAAATCCTGGTCCTTTTAGTTGGGGATGACTATGGAAATAAATGAACTGGGCTCATTGATTTGGCTTCTAATGCCAGAATGAGGCTCACCAAAAGGGCTAAAGATCAAGTTCTCTTCTATCTCTGAACATACCTCAACCCTGGACATTGGTCCTCAGTCACTGAATTCCAAGTTTGCCCATCACTACGGTTAGCAGTACATTAGAGGAGGGAGTGCCTTTTTCCTAATTTGGCCAGGGTTGGTTGATAGCTGTTGATCAAAGGCAAGTCTGAAGACAGCTGCCAGGTTGTCATTGTCTCTAATGCAAAGACCCAACTACCTAAATTGATAATGGAGGCAAACAAAGCTCCTGATTGAAGTGACCTTGTTTGGCCAACAGAGATTGACAGTTGAGGCAGAGCTCACCTCTACCTTAAGGGGATTTACTGCCTCGCAGGTGCCATCTAATGGTGGCTGTTTAACAATACCCTTAGTAGGTCTTTGGTGACAGCTTTCAAACCACAGGGTATAAGCCAAGCAAAAATTGCCTTCCCTCCTGTAGATGCTCTCATTGTCTAAGGTAGGCAAGGAATGAAAACAGGCGCCTCCAGAAGGTGGTGTTCGACCTCTCTCCAGATAAGAGACTCATGCCAGCCTTTGCTTTTGTGGGGAATCAAAATTTAATATATAACCTGAAATCTTCCCAGCGTATTGAAGTCAGATCACAGGTTCTAGAAGGGAAGATGAAACTTTCATTTATCTTCACTCTACACATGAATAGTTACTGTGCATAACTGTCTCAGCCGAAATCTTGTAGATTTTGATGCATTTTATCTGTTTATACAAGATCAACAATGCTTGGCTACACTCACAGTAAACACTGAATCCTGTTTATAGAGGAAGGGCAGTGTCTGCGGGTAGCATGCGCAGAGCGCTCCAGGCTCCTTTTTTTTTTCCTTTTCAGAGACTCCAGAGGAATGTGCCTTTGCACTGTTTTACCAGCAACCCTAAATCGTGATTAATTTAAAGCCCTTTCTCTCCTTGGTTAAGCCTGACACAAGCAACTGCTTTTCTGTCACATTGATTTTTTCTGTCCTTGTGGATTCAAAGGCAGGGCTGAGTCCTCCTAACAGGGTGAATTCTCTGACAAGGAAGTTTTGCAACCTAATTTACAGATGGAGTCAAGCCTGTCAGTGAGTGCCAGAGGGGAACTGTTGCAATCCGCTGGTTAAGTATGTATTTAATAGTGTTTATCCAAGCAAGTTTGTGATTTCTTCACTGTCTCCAACAAATATGTTATTTGTAATACCTATCTTCTCCAATCTAGGTGTTTGAAAAATGTGTCTAACATGTGTGGGCTAGAATACATTTTGTTTTTCTGTGGGTCTATTTATTGAACAAAGGCAGTCTCTGAGGAACTATCAGAAACTGCTTGCCATCTTTCCAAATCCTCTCTCTCTGCAGTGACCATGACTTAATCCTGAAGGAAAACAAGGTAATCTTTTCAAATAAACATTCTCAAGGATGTTTAGGGGGAACCCAGTAGCTAGTATGCAGAACCATCCCAGTGATTGAAAATAGTTATATTGTGGGAGTACAATTACAGTAAGTTGGAGTGTTTGTAAGCATTCAGTATTTTCAGATGATTAACAATAATAAGTTAAATTGCAAGCAAAGATTGTGTGTGTGTGTGTGTGTGTGTGTGTGTGTGTGTGTGAGTGAGTTCAGAGAGTCATCCAGGGTGTTTTTCTCATTGCTGTTGGTGGAAAATGAGGCACAGAGGGAAATTCAAAACTTTCACTAGGTAAGGGAGTTGGTAAGGAACATTGGCAACATTTAAACCTAAGCCCTGTTAGGTTTCACTGGGCTAAACTGCTTCTTGTGAGAGTAAGAGAGAGAAGGAACATTTGATCGTTAAGTGAATAGAGAGCACTGAAACAAATACACTTGGTTCCATGCAGCTTATTAGCACAAATTCCTAGTCTCAAGGAGCTTGGCCTGCAATAGGGAAAATATAGAGTGTGGACTGAATAAACTCAAAATTACTTGGATGATCAAATTAATTAAATCAATACAGACTATGTGCGCTGGAATCTATCATATTACAGCGTAATTTTGTATTTTTAAAACATTTAAAATATTTAATTTTCAGATACCTTCCTTTTTCCCTCTTTGGTCTGTAGGCTTCTGAAGGACAAACCACGTTTCTCATTTGGGCCTGGAGTCTCAGGATGTAATGCTGATCCTGGCACAAATGAAGGCAGGAATGATTAAGTGAATGAATTTGGTCTTGATTTGACATTTTGATCTCCCATCGTTTGTGGTCCTGATGTTCTTTAATTTATTTATCATTTGTTGTTTAAGGTCCGTGTACATTCAAAGCATCTTTCTATGTCCCCGCCTACACATGACATAAATACATCATCACCTTGTTAAAAATCTTAGAGCAGTCCATTGCTTGTTTCTGTCCAACAGAAGTACAATGTGAAGCACATGTGTAATGTATAATTTTCTAATAGCCACATTAAAGAGTAAGAAGAACAATATCTTTTATTTAACTCAACCTATCTAAAACATGACCATTTCAACATGTAAATATAAAATTATTAAAATACATTCTTTATTCATACACATTTTTTGGAATTAGGTGTATATTTTACACTTAATGGGCATCTCAATTCAGACCTACATTCAGACTATAATGCAGGTGATCAGATTCCGAGTGATCAATGGACACACAAGGCCATTGTGGTCAGAATAGTTCTGTAGTTATATGTAAATGTAGCGTATATTTCTCCCTGCTTAGCATGCAACCCCTATTATTATGCCCACTGTCAACCCCTCTAGTTTGGAAACACTACCATCCTCAGTGGTCTATATGAAAACTGAGGTGACCAACCATCCCAATTTGACCAGGGTTTCCTGGGACGTAGGACTTGCAATGCTAAAACCAGGACAGTTCTGAGTAAACCACAAAGGCTGGTCATCCCATATATAACCCATGCCTGTTCAATCAATATATTTTATCCTCCAGGCCACCGAGAGTGGATCAGACATAGCACCCATAAACCTGATTGCCTATCATGAAATTTTGTGAGAACCACTGGGGAAAAGAACCTCACTTTCTGCTGTGGTTATTATCTAGAGTATCAGCTAACCTTCTTTACATCATGCGGGGAGACTCTGGTTGACACTAATTCCTATGGTGGAGAAAACCAGAGGTAAGGAGAAACTGAGTATGGGTGACTTCTTTTTTTTTTTTTGAATTCCTGGATCCAGCCTTGCCTTAACCTATCCTACCCTTGGGTTTTTCAGTAAGTCAATGAATTCTTTACACCTATCTTCATTTTTTTTTTTATTGTATGTTTAATCCGTTCAGGTTGGATTTCCATCACTTGAAACTAAAAATAGGTTAAAAAAGAGAGAGAGGAGGAGTGCAAAAAATCTAGCTGGAATTCTTCAAGCTCTTAAGAAACATAATTCGAGGTTGTTTATTTTTCTTTTACGTGGCCTCCTGGAGCTACTGTGGGGGGTGTGTGTGTGTATGTTCTCTTTTATACTGCTCAGAATAGCGGGTACCTTTGTGGTGAAAGGGGTTGAAAGCAGTGAAATAGCTGCCTGCAATAATCTATGAATTAGTGGGAATTTTTTAAAGTAGGAAGCAATGAAGCCCTACTGTTTCTTCTTCTCCCTCTTTTGCTGTCAGACCTTTGCGCTTTGCCTGTGTTGTGGTTATTTCGCTCCATTGTAAAGACTCTCATGATGGATTATAAGACTCATTGTAGGTATTGGAACAATCTAAAGTTCGTGTGATTTCCAGCCTGTGGACTTAGGGACCCTTGGGAGGTTACAGAGTTGCAAAATCAGGCATCTGAAAATCCATCCATCCATTTATCTCTTTTTAATCAATGGATACTAAAAGTGCAATTGCTAGCATGTGGAAGGATTATAATACTTTTTGACAGTTCGAAGGGAAGAGCGAGTAAGCATTCAATACGTGCTATTGAGCTACTAATATGTAGCTTGACAAGGTTAAGTGCCCTGTGTGAAGCACTTAACATATATTATTGCATAATGTTTAGACTTCACAGCAATCTTAAAAGGCCGGCATTATTATCCTCGTTGTTTTGAAATAAAAAAATAAAATTATATATATATAATTTTCTTTATTCACTATTCATCTAAAAAGTTATTTTAAATATTATTATGTTCTCCAGACTTGTGGCTGCCAAGGGGGAGTGGGGGAGGGAGAGGGATGAACTGGGAATTTGGGGTTGGTAGGTGCAAACTATTACATTTAGAATGGATAAACAACAAGGTCCTAATGTATAGCACAGGGAACTATACTCAACGTCCTGTGATAAACCATAATGGAAAAGAATATAAAAAAAAAGAATGTAGGGGCTTCCCTGGTGGTGCAGTGGTTGGGAGTCCGCCTGCCGATGCAGGGGACACGGGTTCGTGCCCCGGTGCGGGAAGATCCCACATGCTGCGGAGCGGCTGGGCCCGTGAGCCATGGCCGCTGAGCCTGCGTGTCCGGAGCCTGTGCTCCGCAATGGGAGAGGCCACAACAGTGAGAGGCCCACGTACCGCAAAAAAAAAAAAAATAAAATAATGTATATATGTGTATAACTGAGGCACTTTGCTGTACAGCAGAGATTGGCACGATGTGGTAAATCAACTATACTTTGATAAAAAAAATTATTACGTTCTCAATGAATTTAACATCTAGTGGAGAAGATAGGCTTATGAACATATGGTTGTTGTACACCATGTGTGAGTGTATAAAGAAATAAGAAATACCCCTGGAGAGGAGAGCAGAGGAAGAA